>NC_135987.1:15149980-15344980 GCF_053455715.1 Rhinoraja longicauda | reverse complement strand
GGAGTAACTCAGCGGGTCAGGCAGCATCTCAGGAGAGATGCTGGAGTAACTCAGCAGGTCAGGCAGCATCTCAGGAGAGAAGATATGTCATGTGGACACACACACACACACACACACACACACACACACACACACACACACGCACACGCACACGCACACGCACACACACACACACACACACACACACACACACACACACACACACACACACACACACACACACACACACACACACACACACACACACACACACACGTGAATATGACCTTCAGACTAATCTTACACTCTTTTCCTTGCTTATGACTGTGCCTAATGATTGTTACTGAACTGTACTGCACTGAACTTTTGGATAGGTATTTGGATATGCAGGGATTGGAGGGATATGGATTATGTGCAGGCAGATAAGAGTCGGTCATGGCATCATGTTCGGCACAGACATTGTGGGCCGAAGGGCCTGTTCTTGTGCTGTTCCATCTATGCAAAAACATAATTTCACTCCACCATGGTACAGGTGCCAATAAAGTGCCATTAAAACATTGATTGAAGCACCACTTAGAGAATTGTGCCGTCCACAGTCAATTGATCCTGACCCAAGCCTGTGATGATTTTGTTGACCACCCAGAACTAACCCCAAATTGTGTCTGTGGGGTTGGGGTGGTCGGCCTCCGTGGTGGCTCACACGTTGAAAGACAAGAGCCCCTTCCTGCCTGGGATGTGGTCAGTTAGTCAGACCTGTCACACTGCACAGAAGCAGTGCATTTTTTTAGAGAGCCAGCCCGACCCATCCCAGCCTGAACCCAAGGGCATACATTTTTTCACAAATCCCCTTACGATGTAAGAGACCGTTTGGTCCATCAAGTCTATGTTGGGGCTCAGAGTAAGTCCATCAGTTCCACACCCACACTTATTTTCTCAGCAACATATTCTCTCTCCACTTCACCTGTTCCACTGTCCACCCTCTGCTGAGGTAACTTGTGGCCAACAATGAACTTATCAATCACCAGTCTTCAGGTTGTGTGAGGAAACAGAGTATCCGGTAAATTCCATGCAGTTACGAGAAGAACGTGCAAACTTCACACAGACAGTTCTGGAAATCAGGCTCATCCCAAGCCAATGATTTGGGCCTCAATCCACCCAAACCTCATCTATTCACAAAGTGCTGGAGTAACTCAGCGGGTCAGGCAGCATCTCAGGAGAGAAGGAATGGGTGACATTTCGGGTCGAGACCCTTCTTCAGACTGATGGATGTTTCTGGTTGAGACCATTCTTCAGATCTCATAGCGGAATTGCTGACCTAAACCGCCATCTGCCCATTCTCTCCACAGATGCTGCCTGATCTGCTAAGTTGTTCCAGTACTTTGGTTTTTGCTCAAGATTCCAGCATCTGCAGTTTCATGGGTTTCCTATGGCCGTTTCTTCCTTTTTGAGGGCATTACTAAACAAAACTGCTGAAAGTACACAATGGTTCAGTTATCACCTGTACCTTACATGGTGCATGCTTGGGACATGAGACCCTGCTCGTTGCCTTTAGAAATGGTGACTGCCAACAGTGTTTCACCAGCCTTCTTTTACACACTGGCAGCGTTTGATAGACACCTAGTGTGAAGAGGTAAGCATGTTTTTCAAAAGCACTAGACCAAGTGGACCCGTTGGGCCCAAACCTGCATTGGTGAAGCACCCTCTCCTCCCCCATTCCTCCCTCCCCCCTGCCCCCCTCCCTCCCTCCTTACTCCCCTCCCCCCACTCCCCTTCCCCTCCCCCCCCACTCCATCCCCCTCAACCCCCCCTTATCCTCATTCCTCCCCCCTCCCTTCCTCCCTCCACCCCCTTCCCTCCCTCCCTAGGAGATAGATTTCAACTTTAAAATGTGAATAACTTACAAATATAACACCGATTTCAATGAAATTGCTTCCATTAGCACCAAAGGGACGACAGTGAGTAAGGTGGGCCTAAAATTGTTGCGCTATCGTGTACCGTCTTGGCTGTAGTTCAGGAACAAACAAACAAACAAACAAGAGTTTTAGTATCTAGATTGCATTTATAGGGTGGTTTTCATGAGCTCAGGACATTGCAGGGAGCTTGCAGCCAATGGGATATCTTTGAAGTGTAGTCACTGTTGTAATATGCTCTCAATGTGAACAAAGGAAGTTCCTTCAAATACCCATATGGTTTGGATTGTGGAGTGTTGCTTATGACAATGATAACTCTTCCCTTTTATCTTGAAACCAACATGTCTACGATTTAAACCCGCATCTGCAGTTCCTTCCTACACATTTTATCTGCTCCACTGCAAAATCTCCTCAAGGTATGCCTACTCTGAGGACGTTCTCCTCCACCTCTCCTCTCCGAGAAGATTTCTGCAACATCCTCTCTCGTTGTGATTCCTCCTGCTCTCATTCATTTGTTCTATATCTCTCTATATCACCGTCTGTATCTCCCGTTTGTATCTCAATAGACAATAGGTGCAGGAGGAGGCCATTCGGCCCTTAGAGCCAGCACCACCATTCAATGTGATCATGGCTGATCATTCTCAATCAGTACCCCGTTCCTGCCTTCTCCCCATACCCACTGACTCCGCTATCCTTAAGAGCTCTATCAAGCTCTCTCTTGAATGCATTCAGAGAATTGGCCTCCACTGCCTTCTGAGGCAGAGAATTCCACAGATTTACAACTCTCTGACTGAAAACGTTTTCCTCATCTCCGTTCTAAATGGCCTACCCCTTACTCTTAAACTGTGGCCCCTGGTTCTGGAGTCCCCCAACATTGGGAACATGTTTCCTGCGTCTAACGTGTCCAACCCATTAATAATCTTGTATGTTTCGATAAGATCCCCTCTCATCCTTCTAAATTCCAGTGTATACAAGCCGAGCCACTCCAGTCTTTCAACATATGACAGTCCCGCCATTCCGCCATCTCCCTTGACTCTCAGCCTGAAAAAGGGTCTCGACCTGAAACGTCACCTATTCCTTTTCTCCAGAGATGCTGCCCGACCCACTGAGTTACCCTGGCTTTTTGTGTCTACTTTGTTTAAACCAGCATCTGCAGTTCCTTCATACATGATAAGGAAGGTTAGTGACTAGAAACAACAGATAGTGGATGTGTGGCTAATTCATGGTCAGTTTTCCAACTTCAACTTTGATTCACATAATGATGAGGAATGGAATTCAAATCGTTAGCATTGGGGTAGGGAAAATGTTATGTTGGTTTTGCACGTAATATTGAAGGGACTTATTTAAAGGGCCAAATAGCCTCATCTCAGTTTTGTCTACATTCTGACTCTGATTTTCAGTTGCCAAGGCAACCACTGGGAAAGATCAATAGTGAGGAATGTGTAATTGTACCAACAAGAGAACAATGAGATTTTTAGTTGCTGCAGCTTAACAAGCCTGCAAACACAAACAAACAGATAATACACCGATCAGCCAAAACATTATGACCCGATGAGCCAAAACATTATGAACCACCTGCCTAATATGCTGTTGGTCCTCCGTGTGCAGCCCCATATGCAGCAGGGTGCGATGTACTGTGTATTGTGACACGTTCCTCCCGTGACCACCATTAACATTTTCTGTGACTTGTGCCACAGTCGACCTTCTGTGGGTTCGGACCAGACGGGATAGCCTTCGTTGCCCTCGCGCATCGATGAGCCTTGGGCACCCAACACCCTGTTGCCGGTTTGTGGTTTGTCCCTCCTCGGACCACTGTCGGTCGGTACTCACTACTGCTGACCGGGAGCATCCCACAAGCCTTGCCGTTTCAGAGATGCTCCGACCCAGTCATCTGGCCATAACAATTTGGCCCTTGACAAAGTCGCTCAGGTCTTTACTCCTGCCCATTTCTCCTGCATCCAACACATCAACTTCGAGAACTGACTGTTCACTTGCTGCCTAATATATCCCACCCCTTGACAGGTGCCTTTGTAACACAAGATAATCAAGAAAGGGAGCAGTCCATCTCTCCCGAGATGCTGCCTGACCTGCTGAGTTACTCCAGCATTCTGTGAATAAAAACACAAGATAATCAATGTTATTCACTTCGCCTGTCAGCGGTCATAATGTTTTGGCTGATTGGTGTATGTAATAATCAAAAATACAGTAACCTAGTAACTATAATACTAAGTAACCAACTATGTGTAGGAAGGAACTATTGATGCTAGTTTATACTGAAGATAGACACAAATTGCTGGAGCAACTCAGCGGGTCTGGAGAAAAGGAAAGGGTGACGTTTTGGGTCAGAACCCTTCTAAGTGATTATTATGATTGCAAAGTCCACTGGCACCAGGTGGTGTGACGTTGAGACATGCAGTTCTGCCGAACCTCATACTTGGTGGGGTGATGGTCAGTCCATGGCGTTCCATGTGGATGACCAGGACACCATCCCAAATTCTGACTCGCTGTCAGTGATGGCCGGTGTTAGTGGGTCGGGTCAGTGCAACCCCGTGCAACTCGTCTCGTTACTCAGCACATGCTACTTGCCTTACTGCCCAGGCAACAGCAGAGTCACCGAGGCAGTGAAACTGCTGGTTCCTCAATCTAAGGTCGAGGAAATCAACCGTCTATCTGCCCAGCTGAGCACAGGGATAGTACCTCGAGACACAAGGAACTGCAGATGCTGGTCCATGCCACAAAGTGCTGGAGTAATTCAGCAAGTCAGGCAGCCGTCTCTGGAGGACATGGACAGGTGACATTTCGGGCCAGGAAATATCGCCTATCCATGTCCTCCAGAGATGCTTGAGTTATTTTAGAACTTTGTGAGGTGTTTAGGGATACCTTCTATCCTTTCATTTAAACTGCAGCATTGCAACAAGGCTCAAGCATAAAAATACAATAGATTGTTACTTAAATGTGCTGGACAGAATATTGTGTTAAAAGCTTCCTACACCAACATCCTTTAACCTCCAAACCTTGTTTATACACAAGTTAATTAAAATGTTTGAAGATGTCTCATCACTGGCCCATTATTACGGAGCAGATGCAGAGATCTTTGTTATAAAGGTGCTACTAATGACCTCAGCAGCTCAGTACACTTTACGACTGATTAAGTGTTTTGAAAATGCAGCTTGACAAGGCAACCCGCCTGTAAGTGGTACGGTGGATCGTGGACAGGAAGGATGAGTTTTCCTTTCCTCATCCTCCCAGACTCTCAATGACTTGGCCAGTGACGCAATGGATAACACGTCTAGCTACAGATCAGAAGATGGGGTGGCACGGTGGCAGAGCGTTAAAGTTGCTGCCTTGCATCACCAGAGACCCGGGTTCCATCCTGACTATGGGCGCTTGTCTGTACGGAGTTTGTACGTTCCCACCGTGACCTGCGTGGGTTTTCTGCAGGATCTCCGCTTTTCTCCCACAGTCCAAATTGGCTTGGTATAATTGTAAATTGTCCCTAGTGTGTGCAGGATAGTGTTATTGCACGGGGATCGCTGGTCGGCGCAGACTCGGTAGGCCGAAGGGCCAGTTTCCGCGCTGTATCTCCAACCTAAACTAAATGAACCATTTTATTTTCAGACCTCCTTAATCCAATAACCCGTGACACGAAAGAGCCGAGGCTGATAATGCACAACTTTAACCGCTTCTAGATAATATATTGTCCAAGACATGGTCTAATTATGCACAGTCCTCCAGACTGGATAATATTTAAATATCTATATACTAAAACTCTCGTTTGTTATCTTGTTTGTGACTGAACTTCAGCCAAAACGGTACACGATAGCGCAACAAATTTAGGCCCGCCTTACTCACCATTGTCACTTTAGTGATAATGCAAGTAGTTTTATTGAAATCGGTCTTATATTTTTAGTTATTCACATTTTAAAGTTTAAAAGGAGGGGGAGGGAAGGAGGGAGTGGGGGAGAGGGGGGGGGGGGGTTGAGGAGAGAGGGGAGGGGGGGGGGGGGTTGAGGAGAGAGGGGAGGACAGGGTACTGCACCAATGCAGGAGAGGTTTGGGCCCAACGGGTCCACTTGGTCTAGTAAAAGATAAAGCCAATGGTACTCATTTCTGATCAATGTCCTGTTTTTAAAACATTTTAGAGTTTTTGAGTTAGTGACTTTCAGATCAGAATCTTTCAGCTGTACAGTGGTGTAACCCAATGCCCATGAAAGTTACCACAGCATGAATCAGCATCCATGTAACGCTACCTCAATGCAAGTCTTCATCTGTGCCATTGCATGCCAGCATGAATCAGTATCCATGCCAGCACGAGCCAGAATAACTAAACTAAACTAAACTCTCTCAAGTCTGCTCCCTGCACAACTGCCAAGTCTCTGACTCCAAGCACCCTCTCAGCAGACAGAGAACTGCGACCTACGTCTCCTGCATGCAATTAGCCGCGTTCGAGATGCAATACTGGGTGAGTGTGGCTTGGCTGCAAGCACTTAACTTACAAATCTTTGTGACAAGTGCTATTCCCAGTGCTCCACAGTTCTGACACAACCCTGGAGATTACTGAGGCTGATGTTAATAGAAGAACACTTAACTCATCTGTGTGGCAATCTCCCACCTGCTAGCGTAATGGGAAGTACATTGTAAATATTAAGAAGTTCCACTGCTTGTCATCTGTGGTTCATTGGGCAGTATCAGGGTCAGGTTCTGTTCCAGAAGACACGAGCACATGGTCTCGCCGCCTCATGATCCAGTACCGTATATCTGCCATGCTGCTCTGCCAAAGATACTTCCTATCGACAGAATATTAAACTGGAGTCCCGGCTGTCCTCTCGGGTAGATGGAGAGGCCTGTATTTAAAAAAGTTTGGGGCTAATTCTCCCTCGTGCTCTGACCAATGGTAGCTCGACAGTCAACAGTAATAACATAGAGAAGGAAGGACCTTCAGATGCTGGTTTATACCAATGGGAGACACAAAATGCTGGAATAACTCAGCATCTCTGGAGAAAAAGGATGGGTAAATAAGGGTTCCGACCCAAAACGTCACCCATCCTCTTTCTTCAGAGATGCTGCCTGACCCGCTGAGCTACTCCAGCACTTTGTGTCTACCTGCAGCAATAAAATAGGTGTCCGGGCCACTTTCGAGTTGCTGATTATGAAACTGGGTGCTACAGTTTCTTGGATAGACACAAAATACTGGAGTCACTCAGCGGGTCAGGCGGCATCTCTGGAGAGAAGGAATGGGTGACGTTTCGGGTCGAGACCCTTCTTCAGACTGATACGTATCTTGACGTATCTCAGACATGTGGGTTTGTTACTCAGCAAGACACCGTATATTGTACTGGGTATGTTGGTGACGGGTAAAGTCTGGGGAGATGATGAGAATCTGAGAAAATAATATAGGTTAGTGTAGAATTAGCTTAAATGGGTGTTTGACAACCAGCTTGGATTTAATGGGGTGGAAAGCCATTTTCCCACGTGTGACTGTGATTCTATGAATCTTGCGGTATTTAAATGAGGTGAGGTGTTCCATTGACACATCGATAGTTCCTCAGGCTATAACATATTCTGGGTCATCCTCAGATCACTACTGGTGCCATATATAATGTGGGGCTTTTATTCATTAAAATAGTGGATGGGAAATGACTGTGTATACCACAAGTAGTATAAGAAAATAACTGCAGATGCTGGCACAAATTGAAGGTATTTATTCACAAAATGCTGGAGTAACTCAGCAGGTCAGGCAGCATCTCAGGAGAGAAGGAATGGGCGACGTTTCGGGTCGAGACCCTTCAAGAAGGGGTCGCCCATTCCTTCTCTCCTGAGATGCTGCCTGACCTGCTGAGTTACTCCAGCATTTTGTGTATACCACAAATGTCACTATTTGCTGCTCCCATGAAACAAATAACAGTGAACCAACAACAGTAAAAATTGAATAATCCCGGAAAAGCTGGAAGAACTCAGCCAGGCAAGCAGCATTTGTAGAAAGAGAAACCAGTCAATGTTTCCGGTCGAAGATGTCTCTGAGGAATCTTCACAGTAAATGCGACTTTCATTAAATTTACTGAGCCTTTTGGTTGCAGCAGCACAGAACAGAGAGCTGAGCAAGATCCTTGATCCCACGAGTGAGTGAGGGGGTTTGTTTAAATTTGTAAAACATCACAGTGACAGTTCAGTCACCCGCCACATCTGATTTCCTCATTAAAAATGAACGCAATCTCGGCCACAAATCTAAAATGGTGACCACCTGTTGTCATCCATATTGTTGTGCCAGGCATTATTCACCTGGCAACAGTCCACTAACTGCAAGGAATACATGGATCCCTTATTGCAATTTTCACGTTATTTCAGCACCATAGAGTAGCTGGTAAACGACGGCTACCCCACGTTAAAACGCAGACAGGCTCCATCCGCTCCTCAGTGGAAGCAAGTCATCCCGATGAAGAAGTGAAGATGGTTCCAATTAAGAGCGATGTTTAAGAGAAAGCTCTTTCTAAACCCATGATATTGACCAGCTAGTGGGTTTGTGGGTGAATTGACCTCTGTAAATTGCTCCTCGCGTGCAGGGAGTAGATGAGGAAGTGGGATGTCATGGAACAAGTGTGAACGGGTGATGGATGGTCGGAGTGGGCCGAGTGGCCTGTGCCAATGCCGTATCCCCGAACCACACTAAAAGGACAGCAGGCACACGGGAACACCATCAGTAACAGGTTCCCATACAAATCACAAACTACCCTGATTTGGAAATATATTGTTGTTCATTCGTTAGACTGGAGCTCAGCATGTAACAGCACCTTGAGTCAACTTCATCACCTGGACCGCAGAATTAATGAAGGTGCTTCAGCACCACATTCTCAAAGGGGTGGCCAAGCTCGCAGCGATGTCCATATCCCATGTATGAATATTTTTAAAAGCCTACTTTACAATAAATGTCAATGTTATTTCCAATATCCATTTAGAGGAACAGAAATACTTATATTGATACCTGAGCTTTTCATATCTGAAGTACCATCAGTGGTGAAGGTAGACACAAAATGCTGGAGTAACTCAGCAGGACAGGCAACATCTCTGGAGTGGAATGGGTGACGTTTCTGATCGAGACCCTTCTTCAGTGTGAGTTGTGTTCAGTCACAGAGGTTGTGGTTGGATAGGCAAAGTAGCCATTTTTTTAATGCAGGGAAAACCAATACAATTATGTAACTTATTCTGCTTGAACTTGAGGTTTGTTTCCAGTTGAGAAGGGGAATGTTAGTTACATTGAACATAGAACAGGTGCCCATGCTGAACATGATGCCAAGTTGAACTAATCTTCTCTGGTGTACCATGGTTGGTCCACATGATATAGTCCCTGCTTGGTTTACATGGTGCCACAGGACATTTAGAATAAGGCAGGAGTTTGCTGTAATATCTCATATTGGAGAATGTCTCCAGGGAATGTAGATAATTCATTTCCTGCTGAGAACTGGCCGAAATACTAGAGGCGTAAAGAACATTTTAATAGCAAGGCATTGTGAATCGAAATGTATGACCTGAAATGTCAATGGAAACCATGTTTGTCAAAAGACAAGGGGAGAAATATTTTTAAATGTTGTTGAGCTGTGAGGAAATATCCGAGCATTTGGAGATACATGCCGATGCATGTTTACAAAAACTATATACACAGTGCTGGCGTAACTCTGTGGATCAGGCAGCATCGCTGGAGAACATAGAAGGTGACGTTTCGAGTCGGACCCCTTCTTCAGATTGGGGAAGGGTCCCAACCCGAAACATCATCTGTCCATATTCTCCAGAGATGCTGTCTGACCCACTGAGTTACTCCAGCACTTTGTGTCTTCATTTAGGGAAATTGGACTGATTGGAAAAATGAGCTTCCTTCTTCTCCCCTCCCACAAATTGGCTGCCGATCCTCAGAAACATGTATAGCTCTGTTGGCTCTTGCTTTCTAAATAGAAAGATTCTTCAACTAGCCCTCCCCTGATGCCCTCTCTGATTATAGATTGTTGGATTAGAACTGCAAATATCTTGAGAGAAACCCATCCACCCTCCATCTTAACCTCAGAAAGATGTGGCCAGTTTGCTGCTGTCACTATTATCAGTGGCAAACCAGCAGGGTTGTACAATTGAACCAGGCACTGCGCCAGTGTGTGTGTCAAGGTAACTTAAGAGCCAATATATTTGGAAAGGGAAGGGAATTCTGCCAGTGAATTTATCCTTTTCTAATTGTTGGGCATCACACACTATGCCGTCAGGTCCCTTGCTTGTTCTCATCTTTACGGGTTGGGCAGCCAGGAGAAATCATTAGTTTTCGGTGCAAATTCTTGTCGTATTATTCTAGGTCTCCATCATTTGTGGAGCTGCACCTCCAAGGTCACACAGGATTGCTGACTCTGCACTAATGCAGCAATCCCTCTACACACCAACGTGAAGAAAACCTTTTGGATTTCGTAAAATAACGTGCGTGAGGGGCACAGAGTGCTTTGTTTCCCACTGCTACCAGGGTCTGATGTTTTGGAAATGTGCCGCAGGCAAGCAGCTGCGACTGTTGTTGCCGCCCCCTTGTCTCAGCCACTTCCATAGCAACGGGTTGTACGGGCTCAATACACAAGCAGAGGATCCATCTCAGCTGAAGCTGCAGAGAGACTCCCTGATCTCAGACGAAGAAACGGGCCACACCTTGGTTTTTATCACAATCTTGTTGTCCTGAACACGAACACAATTTCAGCGACGCATCTAAAATGGTGACCCCCCGTCGCCATTCGTAACGTTGTGCCAGGCATTATTCACACGGCAACATGTCCTCTAACTGCGTGGATCTTTATTGTGATTGTCAGTAGCTGAAATACGACAGCTACCCCGAGTTAAAACACATGTATACAGGCTCCTTCCGCTCCTCAGTGGAAGCAAGTCATCCTCAATCCCAATGGAAAAGAAGAGAAGAGAGTTCCAAGGAGCCTTACAAACAGTTCGGATTTGTGATAATGTTATAATGTAGGAAACGCTGCAACCATTTCACAGCGAACTCCCCATAAGCAAGAACGGGGTAATGTGCAGATAAAGACTTTGTCTCAGATTCCCCCTTTGCCCACATCACCACCCCAGTATACACTGGAATTTAGAAGGATGAGAGGGGATCTTATCGAAACATATAAGATTATTAAGGGGTTGGACACGTTAGAGGCAGGAAATATGTTCCCAATGTTGGGGGAGTCCAGAACCAGGGGCCACAGTTTAAGAATAAGGGGTAGGCCATTTAGAACGGAGATGAGGAAAAACTTTTTCAGTCAGAGAGTTGTAAATCTGTGGAATTCTCTGCCTCAGAAGGCAGTGGAGGCCAATTCTCTGAATGCATTCAAGAGAGAGCTAGATAGAGCTCTTAAGGATAGCGGAGTCAGGGGGTATGGGGAGAAGGCAGGAACAGGGTACTGATTGAGAATGATCAGCCATGATCACATTGAATGGTGGTGCTGGCTCGAAGGGCCGAATGGCCTACTCCTGCACCTATTGTCTATTGCCAGATTCTATCTCCACCCTTCTCTCCCCCATCTGACGCATCTGCAAAGTACTGTTGAAGAATAAAATTTTACAGATGCTGGAAACTTGAAATAAGAATATAAGATGCTGGAGATGAATGAGTAGGGCCAGTTTTATACGCAGAGAGTGGTGGGTGCCTCGAACGCACTGCCAAGGGGTGGTGGTGGTGCTGGTGGATGCAATAGTGGTGTTTAAGGGGCTTTTAGAAAGGCACAGGAATATGCAGAGAATCGGGGGATAAAGATCATGTAAAGGCGGTGGAGATTAGTTTAATGGCATCACGTTGGACACTGACATTGTGGGCCGAAAGGCCTGTTCCCATGCTGTGCCGTTCTAAGTTTTATGAATGGTCGGATTTGATGGGGGAGTTGATGGGACTGTGGGAGAAATAAATGGGTCAGGGCCATTGGGTGCTGGATGGTGATTGTGGACAATGGGTTAGTTCAGTGCTCCATCTCCTTTAAGCTTTGTGACTCAATGAGGTCACGCAGAATTTGTAAAAGAAAAGCAGTTCTCATTTCAGGTACAGACCCTTCATCAGTTGCACCTGAAACCATCCCCATTTCTCTCTCCACAGATGCTGCCTGACCTGCTGAGTGCCTCCAGCATTTTCTGCTCTCATTACAGGTCAATTATCCCATGATTCCTGGCCAATATTCGTCCCTGCAATTATAATAGTCTACATGTTATCATTTTGGTGTTTGTGTGAGCATACTTTTACACACACATCGCACTTATACTCTTGATAATAATAAATGTTATTTGTCATATGTAGGTTGGCACAGGATCAACAGTACAATGAAATGTATTTGACAAGACAACGGGTAACCTCAGCAGTAATATTCCAAGGATAAATAAGATTTTTTAAATGACATAAGTAAGGTAAAAAGACAATATTAAAAATAGGTAAAAAGACAATATTAAAAATAATCAACATATATGATTTGAAATGTGTTTATGAGTTCAGAAGCCTGATGGCCTCACATGACAGAGACTTGGGTTCGATTCTGATTTTGGGTGCTTTCTCTGTGGAGTTTTCACATTCTCCCTGTGAGCTGGTGGGTTTCCTCCAATTTCCTCCCACATCCCAAAGATGGGCGGGTTTGTAAATTAATTGGCCTCTGTAAATTGTCCCTAGTGTGCAGGGAGTGGATGAGAAAGGAGGGATAACATGGAACTAGTGTGACTGGGGGATTGATGGTCGGCATGGACTCAGTGAGCCGAAAGGCCTGTTTCCTTGTTGTAGCTATCAATGATTTAATGATTCAATCATGAGGGAATAGATAGGGTAAATGCACAGAGAGTTTTACCCAGGGCCGGGGAATCAAGTGACATGGGTTTCAGGCGAGAGGGGCAAGATTTAATAGGAAGCTAAGGGGCAACATTTTCACTCGGAGGGTGGTGAGTACATGGAATGAACTGCCAGCGGAGGCAGTTAAGGCTGGTACCATAACAGCATTTAAAAGACACTTGGACAGGTACATAGATAGGAAAGGTTTAGAGGGTTATGGTGGGCAGGTGGGACAAGTGTAGATGACGTATCCTGTTCTTGGCGAGTTAACCAAAGGGCCTGATTCCATGTTGTATAACTCTATGATTCAATATATACCAGCAGGAATTCATTGATTGTAAAGTGCTCTGGGTTTCAGCACTTAGGCTACAGAGAGAGGTTGAACAGGTTGGGTCTTTATTCTTTGGAGCGTAGAAGGTTGAGGGGGGACTTGATAGAGGTTTTTAAAATTTTGAGAGGGACGGACAGAGTTGACGTGGGTAGGCTTTTCCCTTTGAGAGTGGGGAAGATTCCAACAAGGGGACATAGCTTCAGAATTGAGGGACAAAGGTTTAGGGGTAACATGAGGGGGAACTTCTTTACTCAGAGGGTTGTGGCTGTATGGAATGGGCTTCCGGTGGAAGTGGTGGAGGCTGGCTCGATTTTATTATTTAAGAGTAAATTGGATAGGTATATGGATAGGAGGGGATTGGAGGGTTATGGTCTGAGTGCAGGTAGATGAGACTAGGTCAGGGAGAATGGTCGGCGTGGGCTGGTAGGGCCGGACAGGCCTGTTTCCATGCTGTAGTTGTTATATGTTATATATATGATTTCCTGAAAGGAATGTGAGACAAAACCTGCACCGATTGCTAAAACGAGCTTTACAGGCAAAATGAACCCAGAAACCTCTTCAGATGGTAGCAACAGTGGGCATTTTCAAGCACAGTTGCCAGAGGATTTTTTTTTAGATTTAGAGATACAGCGCGGAAACAGGCCCTTCGGCCCACTGAGTCCGCGCCGCCCAGCGATCCCCGCACATTAACACTATCCTACACACACTAGGGACAATTTTTAGATTTACCCAGCCAATTAACCTACATACCTGTACGTCTTTGGAGTGTGGGAGGAAACCGAAGATCTCGGAGTAAAACCCACGCAGGTCACGGGGAGAACGTACAAACTCCGTAAAGACGGCGCCCGTAGTCAGGATCGAACCAGGGTCTCCGGCGCTGCATTCGCTGTAAGGCAGCAACTCTACCGCTGCGCCACCGTGCCGCCCTGGGACTATCCCATCGTTTAAGCAACAGTTAGACAGGCACATAGATAAGACAAGTTTGGAGGGATATGGACCAAACGCAGGCAGGTGGGACTAGTGTAGCTGGGACATGTTGGCCAGTGTGGGCAAGTTGGGCCGAAGGGCCTGCGTCCACACTGTGTCACTCTCATGACTCTATGACTATGACATACCTCCGCCTCCTCCAGAATTTATCTTGCGTCAGAGCGACCCGAGGCAACACAGTCTTGGTGGGCCGGAGCGTGCTCCTAGAAGCCGGCGCTGTAGTTCCAGAGGCGGCTGACGTGGCAGGTATCTCCCATTGATCCGGGCTCCTGTGACCTCCATTCAGCCTGCAGCAACAACATTTCACACAACAGCTAATGACTTCTCCTCACCACATTAGTGTCTGCACCTAATTGTCTGTAATACTGCTGCAGGAGATTTAATTAAATTGTCTTTCACCTGCATAAATTTGCAATTTTCAATATCATTGAGTTAAATTGTTTTGAACAATGTACTATCCCACAGGCCAGGGCTATCTAATCATTTGCTTTCATGTGGCACATGGTGCTTACCAAGGAGCCAGAGGGCCATATTTCATTATTAAATCCGTGTTCGCGTTAATTCCTGTGTATCTCACACACCTCACACGAACAGACCTTGATGTTTTCACAGATAGACAGGCACACAATGCTGGAGTAACCCAGCGGGTCTGGCAGCATCTCTGGAGAAAAGGAATAGGTGATGTTTCGTGTCGGAAGCCTTCTTCAGACGTCTGAAGAAGGGTTCCGACCTGAAACGTCACCTATTCCTTTGTCTCCAGAGATGCCGCCTGACCCGCTGGGTTACTCCAGCATTGTGTGTCTGTCTTTGGTATAAACCAGCATCTGCAGTTCCTTCCTAAACACTTGATGTTTTCACTGCAGTTGACAGGAGGAAAGTTGTTCCTTTCACCACCTCAAGACATGCCACAGTACTCCTTGAAGTGTAATCAATGCTGTTCTGTAGGAAATGGAGCCAATGATTTATGTGCAGTTAGCTCTCACAGTAAGAAGTAAGATAATGAAGAGGGGTCCTGACCCAAAACGCCGCCAGTCCATTCCTCCCACAGATGCTGCCTCATCCGCTGAGTTCCTCCAGCACTCTGTGTCTAGATTCCAACGTCTGCAGTTTCTTGTGTCTCTCATCTGGTAATGTAGTGATGTTGGCTGAGCTATCAGTAGTTCAGAATATTAGCAAGTAATCCCACACTCTGATTGAATCATTGAAATTAGTGTGTGTAGGATAGTGTTAGTGAGCAGGATTTGCTGGTCGGCACACACTCGATGGGCCGAAGGGCCTGTTTCTGCGCTGTATCTCGAAACTAAACTGGAGATTGATGTAGATCATTTGGCTCATTGAGTCTTTGTAAAACAATCTTGATAGTTCCATCCCATTTTTTTCCCAATGGAAACTTTTGCATTCATCGGTGCAGGGAGACGTGGCTTTGAGCCAAGAGTCTCGAAGGGAGACAAGAGTCTCATTTGAAGACTCATTTGGAAGTCTTTACTTCTGACTCTTTGGCACATCTTGGCATTGGCTTCTCTGAGGGATGTAAGTTCAAACAAGGGGTCACAGTTTAAGGATAAGGGGGAAGTCTTTTAGGACCGAGATGAGAACGTTTTTTTTCACACAGAGAGTGGTGAATCTGTGGAATTCTCTGCCACAGAAGGTAGTTGAGGCCAGTTCACTGGCTATATTTAAGAGGGAGTTAGATGTGGCCCTTGTGGCTAAAGGGATCAGGGGGTATGGAGAGAAGGCAGGTACAGGTTCCTGAGTTGGATGATCAGCCATGATCATATTGAATGGCGGTGCAGGCTCGAAGGGCCGAATGGCCTCCTCCTGCACCTATTTTCTATGTTTCTATGTTTCCAAAACCCACTCCAAGACTTGAGGATAGAAGTCAGGCCTCCAGTGCTGTAGTGAAGGACCACTGCACTGCTGGGGTGGTACCATCTGGGTGAGATATTATTTACCAACACGAGTGGCTGTAAAAGTCCCCATGCCAACGTTTCAGGAACGAGCAGAGGAGTGTAGTGATGGATGCTATCCATTAATCAACATCACCAAGACAATGTTTAATCATTATTACACTTTTATTTGTGCATAAATTGTTCTGACGAGCTCTCCCCATTACTAATTGCGTGAAACTTCGCCGCAGATTTAATGAGCTCATTGGCCGTGATACAATTTGGAACGTTGCTACGTACGCGCAAGCCTCGTTTCCAATCGCGTGGTGGAGTTTCACCCTCAATCACTGTCACAAATCCCTAAAGTGAGACTTGAATTCTGGCCTTCCAGTTCACAAGTGATCGATTACGCGGTGAGCCAAGGCTGAGATCCAGATGCCGAGGATCTGATTCACTCGCGAATAAAACCACCGCGGTCAAAATCCCATCCTTGTCTCCAGAAAATGGAGACTTGGCGTTGGCAGCAAGTAGGATCAAAGGTGTAGCAAGCCAAGCAAGAGGTGGAGAGGCAAAGAGAGATCAGATGGTCTGAAGAAGTTTCTCGACCCGAAATGTCACCTATTCCTTTTCTCCAGAGATGCTGCGTGACCCGCTGAGTTACTCCAATGTGTCTATCTTCAGATAGCTAGTACATGCCTAGCAACAAGAAAGGGACCCCCATACCACCCTCATTATTGCTTGTGATGAGCTTGTCCCTGGGGTTCGAGAGGTGCCCGGGTTTACAGGCTGCTAAGATTGGCGACATAGAAACATAGAAAATAGGTGCAGGAGTAGGCCATTCGGCCCTTCGAGCCTGCACCGCCATTCAATATGATCATGGCTGATCATCCAGCTCAGTAACCTGTACCTGCCTTCTCTCCATACCCCCTGACCCCTTTAGCCACAAGGGCCACATCTAACTCCCTCTTAAATTTAGCCAATGAACTGGTCTCAACTACCTTCTGTGGCAGAGAATTCCACAGACTCACCACTCTCTGTGTGAAGAAATGTTTTCTCATCTCGGTCCTAAAAGACTTCCCCCTTATCCTTAAACTGTGACCCCTGGTTCTGGACTCCCCCAACATCTCAATGTTAATGGCCATACTCCACATTTATCTTCTACCTTGGAATGAAATGCATTGTAACATGCATCTACACTATAGAGAGATGATACCAGATCAGAGCAAACACCCAGTTGTCACTGCTGTCTTGGGATTCACATTACCATAATCCTGGGCGGGATTGCCATTGCTCTCAAAGTGTGGAAGTTGGGCTCATTAGAATCTTCAAATTCCCTTGAGCCTTCGACGTGCCTTCTCTTCGTCAAGCCCCTGTGAGCTATTCCTCCACAACCAGTGGAAGAAGCTGAGCCAAAGAATGTCCAGAGTGTGAAATCTCCCATGAATTCTTGGTGGCACCGCACTTTGTTACTGCTGACCAAACCTATTGGGGAAAGAATGGTTTGGTTTTAAATACTGGAAATCTGAAATAAAACCAATGATGCCGGAAACACAGCAGATCTGACAGCATCTGTGGAAAGAGAAACAAAGCCAACATTTCAGGTTGATGATGAAGCCTCTCAGACATTGACCATTGAACTATTTCTCCTTCCACAGATGCTGCCTGACCTGCTGAGTGTTTCCACATTTTTTTTAGTTTAATTGAGAAAAGACCCTAGTAATTAAAGGGAGAATCAAAATTAAGACAAAAGAAGACACCTGGTGCTCATTCCCTTGAGAAATTAAACAGAAGGACATTATTCCACCTCTTGACAGTTCTAAGTCGAATGACCAGTGCTAAATGTCACAGACACACATTACTCGATGTCTCAATGCACACCACATCTAATGAGCCACTGTAAGGTGCTTCAGGTCTGGACAGTCACTGCAGCCATTCTGGCCACAGCTAGAACCTGGAATAAATAAGCAGAGGAATGGTCAATTAGGCTGCTTTTTGTGGACTTGTTTGTACAAGCAATGGTAACCCTCAAGAAGTGAGAAGAAATTAAACTCCACACAAAATGGTGGAGGAACTCAGTGGATCAGGCAGCATCTGTGGAGGAAACGAACAGGCGATGTTCGGCTTGAGGGGTCTTCTTCAGACGGGTGGTCAAGATTCCAGTCAGTCGATCTGAAGAAGTGTCCCGTCCCGAAACCTCACCTGTCCATTCCCTCCACAGATGAAGCCTGACCAGTTGAGTTCCTCCAACACTTTGTGTTTTGCTCAAGATTCCAGCCTCTGCAGTTCCTTTTATCACTACTGATTAAACTCCTGTGAGAGTTCAAATTTGGACAATGGCAATTAACAGACCGATAAGACATAAATGAAATAACTATCACTCTTTTTGTGGTTTGGAGGCTGCTGTTCAACCATTAATTTAAGGGTCAGGTTATTTGCGATTTCGTAAGCGTTTCTATTTTAATAATTTAAGATCTGCGTGACCTTGGTTATGCTCAAGAGGAACGCTCTGCCTGATTGTACGGTTCCCAGCTCAAGGTGAAAGCTACTCTGGTTTAAAACAGAATGAGACCTGGCTTCTTCATCAAAGATTAATTTCTGAAGCCTATTTCTTGTGGCTCCCTGCCGGTGTGCAGAGCAGTGACATCAAGCCACATCAGGCAGCAACACTCCTACTGTTGTGGAAGGAGATGCATTTTTTTAATGGACCAGGCACCTTGAGTGTGAAATGAGGAAGGTTGTTCTCTCATTTGGGGGTTTTGAGAACCCAGAGAACCTGTAGCTGCAGAAGGAAGTGACTATAATTGTCAAGATTATCAAGTCACAATTAGGAGGAGTCATGATCTACTTAAAATTAAATGGCAGAACAGGTATGAGGAGCAGAATGGCCCACTCACCGACTGGATAGCATGCAGCAAGAAAAGCTTTTCACTGTACCTCAGTACATGTGACAATAATAAACGAAAACTGACTTGGAGAGACGTCACAATATTAGATCTCAGCTACTTCAGATTGAAGCAGGAAGAGGTGGATTCTCTCCCCAAAAGGTTTCTGGGGATTGCTGGGTCACTGAAGAGTGAGCGGGTCGGTTTTTGCCAGGTGAACGTGGATTAGTCGGGATAGAATTGAATGGTGGAGAAGGGTTAGCAGTAGGGCTGAGGGACTGAATGGCCTCCTGATTCATATTCTGATCAAGGCTCTGGTAACAAGCATGATGAAGGGTGTTTCAGATTCCTCCCACGTCTCACATATGTGCAGGTTGGTGGATTAATTGGCTGAAGTGCTTATGTGCTTGGCAGTGTCTAGAGGGAGCTCGTGGGATGATGGAGAGGATAAAACAATGATTTGCATGAAGGGGTGCTCTGAGGAAAGACATTCTAGCCTTAGAGGGAGTACAGAGAAGGTTCACCAGATTGATCCCTGGGATGGCAGGACTTTCATATGAAGAAAGACTGGATAGACTAGGCTTATACTCGCTGGAATTTAGAAGACTGAGGGGGGATCTTATTGAAACATATAAAATTCTTAAGGGGTTGGAGAGGCTAGATGCGGGAAGATTGTTCCCGATGTTGGGGAAGTCCAGAACCAGGGGTCACAGCTTAAGGATAAGGGGGAAGTCTTTTAGGACCGAGATGAGAAAACATTTCTTCACACAGGGAGTGGTGAGTCTGTGGAATTCTCTGCCACAGAAGGTAGTTGAGGCCAGTTCATTGGCTATATTTAAGAGGGAGTTAGATGTGGCCCTTGTGGCTAAAGGGATCAGGGGGTATGGAGAGAAGGCAGGTACAGGTTACTGAGCTGGATGATCAGTCATGAACATATTGAATGGCGGTGCAGGCTCAAAGGGCCGAATGGCCTACTCCTGCACCTATTTTCTATGTTTCTATGTTTCAATGAAGGCATACAGTCTGATTCACATGAATGGAATTGAATATATTTCCTAACTATAATTCCAAAGGACAAGTTGCATCCACAGCAAACTATGTGGCTTTTTTTTTGTATGGATGACTTTGTTTCTATATTTTTTACCACATGCAGACTGATGAAATCATTATTGTCTCATTGAAACTTTACCTTATTTTGTTCTGTGCCCCCCGTCCATTAAACCTACCCTGGTCAGCTTCTGCGGGGCCTGAACTTACCACCACAGGGCTCCTGACTGAAGGTGAGAGAGATACTCATCTGCCCAGGCTCCTTGTTATAGGCATACACCAGGGAGAGAGGCCATTCCCCCCCCCCATCTAATCCACACCAGCCAGCGAGCACCCCTTCATGCAAATCATTGTTTTATTCTCTCCAACATCCCATGAGCTCCCTCTAGACACTGCCAAGCACATACGCACTCCAGCCAATTAATCCACCAACCTGCACACACGTGAGACGTGGGAGGAATCTGAAACACCCAGGGGAAGCCCGTGCAGTCACAGGGAGAACTTAACAAATTCTGTACAGACAGCAGCGGAAACATAGAAACATAGAAACATAGAAAATAGGTGCAGGAGGAGGCCATTCGGCCCTTAGAGCCAGCACCGTCATTCATTGTGATCATGGCTGATCATCCACAATCAGTAACCCGTGCCTGCCTTCTCCCCATATCCCCTGATTCCACTAGCCCCTAGAGCTCTATCTAACTCTCTTTTAAATTCATCCAGTGAATTGGCTTCCACTGCCCTCTGTGGCAGAGAATTCCACAAATTCACAACTCTCTGGGTGAAAAAGTTCCTTCTCACCTCAGTTTTAAATGGCCTCCCCTTTATTCTAAGACTGTGGCCCCTGGTTCTGGACTCCTGCCAACATTGGGAACATTTTTCCTGCATCCAGCTTGTCCAGTCCTTTTATAATTTTATACGTCTCCCTAAGATCCCCTCTCATCCTTCTAAACTCCAGTGAATACGGAGGTCAGGATTGAACCGGGGTGACTAGAGCTGTGAGGCGGCAGCTCTCCCAGCTGCAGCGTGGTGCAGTCTCGTGTCCGTGACAGTGGGTGGATGCCCTCCTCTCATTTACCTGTGGTCCAGGCACCTCCTCGGGAAAAGGGTGTTGTTTAACATGGGCCTGTGCTCGTGTGTCCTCTGCTGGGAGGATTGCTTGTTGCAGAGCCAAGCCCACACCTTGACCTGTTGGAGGTCAGGCTGCAGTTTGGTCCTCCACTCTCGTGGGCACTCCAGTCTCAGGTGCCACAAGTGTGGGCTTCGTGCTTTAAAGGGAGTACGTGCCGAGGGACGCACTGAAGCTCTGTGGGGGAGGGCCACAGTCTAGGGTCCTTCCGCTGCTGGACATGGGGGGGCAGGGTGTGGTGGAGAGAGACGCCCCTCCAAATAAGGGATTCTGTGTAAAATTGGAAATGAATATCTGCATTGAATGTGTAACCTCCGGAAATGTCGGATGGAGTTGTTGAAAAGAAGATGTTTTGTAAATATTTATTACTTGAATAAAGTATTTTTTGATATATAAAAAAAATAATTTCCCATGAGATTGGGTTTGCATTGAATGGATTGCTGACACTGTGTTTGGTTTAGTGTCAATTTATTTCACACTAACATACTAATTGCATTTTTTTCCATTTTTCTTTCCCGTGCTCTCTCTCCATGTCGGATTGCCAGGAAGTGGAGGTCAGTAGTAGTTTTATTTTGCTACACAGTTGAATTTGGGGTTACCATTGACTCGTAGCTGAATTGATGTTTATTATAAATACCTCGGTAATATTGCCTGCGCATTTATCACAGAGTTATAGGTCATGTATTATTTAGATTATCTGTTATTTATTCAGATTATCTATTATTTTGATTATCTGTTCCATTAGAAATACTAAATATAATGTAGTAGAAGGGAGAAATGGAACCTGATTTAGATTTAAAATCAAAATGGAGACATTTGAAAGAATGTTTTGATTGCAGATTTAATATTTTCATAGAAGCAGGACATTTAGCCCATCAAGTCGCAGAGAAATTCCATCAGTCTAATTCTACTACTTTTTTTCTGTAATCTATCCTTTCTCATAGAGACATAGAAAATAGGTGCAGGAGTAGGCCGTTCGGCCCTTCTAGCCAGCACCGCCATTCGATGTGATCATGGCTGATCATCCACAATCAGTACTCCGTTCCTGCCTTCTCCCCATATCCCTTGATTCCGCTAGCCCTAAGAGCTCTATCTAACTCTCTTTTGAATGCATCCAGTGAATCGGCCTCCACTGCCTTCTGAGGCTGAGAATTCCACAAATTCACAACTCTCTCTCGGTGAAAACGTTTTTCCTCATCTCAGTTCTAAATGGCCTACCCCTTATTTTTAAACTGTGGCCCCTGGTTCTGGACTCCCCCAACTCCGGCAACATTACAGTCTGGTTTGGGAACAGCTCTGCCCAGGACAGGATGGCCCTGCAGAGAGTAGTGCGTTCGGCAGAACGCACCATGGGAACTACACTCGTCCCCCTGCAGGACCTATACATCAGGAGGTGCAGATCCAGAGCAAGCAAGATCATGAGGGACCCCTGCCACCCCAGTAACGGACTGTTACAGATGCTACGGTCAGGCAAACGCCTCCGCTGTCACGCTGTGAAAACGGAGAGGATGAGACGGAGCTTCTTCCCACAGGCCATCAGGACTGTCAACTTTGATAACCCCAGAGACTAAATTTTTGTCGACACTTTTTGTGCTATGTTTAGTAACTTATTAACTTTATTTATATGCTGTAACTGTAATTATTTTTGTGCACAACCCGCAGGCATTGCCACTTTCATTTCACTGCACATCGAGTATGTGTATGTGACAAATAAATTTGACTTGACTTGACTTGACTTGACATCGGGAACATGTTTCCTGCCTCTAACGTGTGCAATCCCTTGATTGCATTTCTGTATGGTATTATCTAATTTACAGCTTTTCACTGCACATGACAATGATAAATCTGAACCTAAACCTTATGTTCTATTTTAAGACACAGATTCTGGATGAACAAAGATGTGAACTGTTACTATGGATAGGCAGGAAAGTGAACTTCTACATCGGGGAAATTGTGTCAAAATTTGCAGGCAATAGAGAAACTAGGCAGTGGTTATTGACAAGGAAAAAGAAAGCACTGTAAGAAAATAGCATTCATCCAAGTTGGGCAAAAAAGAGGTGAATCATATTTAATCCATAGACGTGCAGATTAATGTGTTGGGCAGATGATTGAAACCAAAGAAACACATAATAAATGGGAAGATGCTGTTTGGAGATAGAGCATGGAAACAGGCTCTTCATCACACTGTCCACACCCCCTTGGATATGCTGGTGTTGTTTTCTTTGCGTGTACAAGGCACTTAAAAAGAGTAAATAGAAATAACCTATTTCACTACGCAAAGGCATAAAAACTAAGGATTTTGTTTTGAAGTAGCTGGTTGAAGGATGAGAGAGGAGATAAGGAAGTCGTTTCACTTGGGAGATGATAAGAGTCTGGAACTCACCTCTGATCAGGCGGTCGAGGCAGGAGCCCTTATCATGTTTCGATAGTGTTTGGAGAGCTGAATTTCCCAGAGAGACTTGGGTTGCTGAGAGGTTAAAGAAGGGAGTTCCAGAACATGGAGCCGAGATGAAAAGATTTCTGGTGCAGGAGCTCATAGTGCAATAGGTGGTGATAATCTGAGGAAAAGCTGGAGGGGGGTTAGCCTGAATGGGGTTTTGTTTTATTCTGTTGTTGTTGAAGTAGGGTTGCCAACTTCCTCACTCCCAAATACGGGACAAGGTGACGTCACCGCCCCGCGCCCCACGTGACCTGGGATCTGGACAGGGTATTTATTTTCATCCGCGCAGCCCTAGAGAAGGCCGTGGTGAACCACTTTCCGAAACCAAAGTGTGACACACAGATGTATTTAAAAAAGAAGTCATGATCTGGTCTCAAGACTTACTTAGTGTGTCCTCATTCAGGGGATTTATTCTGTGAGCTCCTGCTGACTTTGCCTACCCTTTAACAATTGATAGCTTTATCAGCAAGCGCTCATTGAGTTACTGCACCAAAATGCATCAGTTATCAGCCTGCCGGGTTCTCTTCAGACAGGAAAGGGGATCAATAAAAACACTTTTCCAAAGAGTTGCCTTGACCTGGAGACCCATTAAAGAACAATGCAAGCACTCCAGCCCAGCAGCAGTACTGGTTCTCAGAAGCAGAGTCAATAATATTGAAGAATAAAACACTGCCAAGTACCATTGCTTGGAGATAGTATGCGGAAATATTGACTCACGCACAGGAGATTTTTTGGGTTCTGCCATTTGAATAGTGTAATGCACCCACTATTTCAAGAATTTAATTTAAATTATTTTAATTAAGTTAGAGTATTTAAATTTAAAAATGTCTAATAATGTCCGAGTCTGAAGAAAGGTCTTGTCCCGAAATGCCACACAGATTCCTTCTCTCCAGAGATGCTGGCTGTCCCGCTGAGTTCCTCCAGCATTTTGTGTCTATCTTCGGTGTAAACCAGCATCTGCAGTTCCTTCCTGCACTCCCTGTATCTCATCTTCCATATGGTTCCCCAGACCTGTTTTGCCCCTACTATGAAGGCAGTGACAATTTTTGTTTGACTCCAGCCATGAATTAGAGAAATGTTTATCGAAAATTGGACAAATTATGTAAACAGAAGTTAAGTCAGCAGTAACAACTTTATGCCCAGTTTTTCAATTACTTTTGTGTAAACTTTAATGTTAAAGATGGTGAGGACACAGCGGTAGAGTTGTTGCCTACAGCGTCAAAGACGCTGGTTCGATCCTGACTACAGGTGCTATTTGTTTGTACCTTCTCCCTGTGACCTGTGTGATTTTTCTCAATGATCTCCAGTTTCCTCCCACACTCCAAAGACACACAGGTTTGTAGGCTAATTGGCTTGGTATAATTGTAAATTGTCCCCGATATGTGTAGGAAAGCGTTAATGTGTGGGGATTGCTGTTTCCGCACTGTAAACTAAACTTACTTTTTATAAATGCAGGTCCTATAAACATGCTTAGTTTCCTTACATATCAAAATAGGAACAGCCAGGTGATTTGTAACTTTAGATTTTTTTAGTTGGTTATTAAGAGCCCAGTCATTTTTTTAAATTTCAAAAATAAACTTTATTTCTAAGAGATCTGTGCAAGCATCCAAACACAGCGCATGGCACAATCATTGATGTTCTTCACAAAGCTTGATTGAGCCCGTTTATCTGGCTGTCATACACAATTGTTTCTCCTTGCACTGCAGCTCTGAAGCTCATTGTAAACAGAACGCAGAGCACCTCTGATTACATTTATTGCACTTAAAAGTTAATTGACCTTAGGCCTCAACTTATGCTGTGCAAATAATAGCGCAATGAATGCTTGACCCTGTTCATTTCAATTCCCCCCAGCTAGTCAGTTTAACAGAGTGAATTGGTTTACTTAAGGCCTATCAGCACTCAGTTGAAGTACACTGAAACATTACCTGTTACCGATGACACAACATGGTTTCAGGTGGAACATTGATGAAGTGTTGTGGACTTATCGATAAAGCATGGTTTAACCTTTCAGTTGCTGGTTCTCTGCTTCACCTTTCCACTCATTTATTTAGCCGTTCTGTGCCGAATGCCCAAGAGGTTATCTCCAATCTTCTTTGGCCCACACGACCATTGCCTTTGCTATCTCAGCCCACAGCTTTGATATTCCCTCTCCTCTTCCTAAAGTCCCCTGACTCCACACTGTCTCGTGATTCAGAACCAACTGCAGAGATAGAGTCGCCATTGTAGATAAGTCAACAGTGACTCTGGGAGCTGAGAACAGGCATTGACACCACTGCCTAAGATCTGTCATAAGGTCATAAGGAATAGGAATATAATTAGGCCATTCGGTCCATCAAGTCTACTCCGCCATTCAATTGTGGCTGATCTATCTCTCCCTCCTAAGCCCATTTTCCTCCCTTCTCCCCATAACCCCTGACACCCGTACTAATCAAGAATCTATCTATCTATCTCTACCTTACAAATATCCACTGACTTGGCCTCCACAGCCTTCTGTGGCAAAGAATTCCACAGATTCACCACCCTCTGACTAAAGAAATTGCTCCTCATCTCCTTCCTAAAAGAACGTCCTTTAATTTCGATTCCTCGAGTCTTACACTCTCCCACTAATGGAAACACCCTCTCCACATCCACTCTATCCAAGCCTTTCATTATTCTGTACGTTTCAATGAGGTCCCTCCTCATTCTTCTAAACTCCAGCGAGTACAGGCCCAATGCCGACAAACGCTCATTATAGGTTAACCTGGGATCATTCTTGTAAACCTCCTCTGGAACCTCTCCAAAGTCAGCACATCCTCAGATGTGATGCCCAAAATTGCTCACAATATTCCAAATGCGGCCTTACCAGCGCTTTGTAGAGCCTCAGCATTACGTCCCTGTGCACTTGAGTTGTACCTGCAGACCCAATCTATATAGTCATGAAACAATTGTTTATTTTCAATAATGCTGAGAAAATTGTCGACCGCAAGAGGGAGAATAAAGTATTTTGCCCTATTCCGATTTTTGAGATGTTGTTTCAGTGTTAACATGAAATGGACCGAAAGTTATTCAGATAATTGCTGCATATCAGGATGTTCGAGAGACAGCCCAAGACCCAGAGTCATAGTTGAAGGGTCAGTGCTTTATTGGCACGAGTCAGGGCAAATTAATTTTATAGCTAACTCCATGACTAGGCAGGGCAGCCACCTGCAGACCTCTACATAACAACAGTCCAAAAATAACTCATTATTGCTGAGACCTAATGGTCTTTCTTCCTTTCAGAGCTCCAGGCAGGAACTTGTTCGGTTCAAATGATGATGATGATTTTGTTTGTGCTATAACAGTTTTCTTCTCTTGTGTAGGATGATTACATCCGAACATGGGATCAGAATCAGGCCTTCGATGAGGGTGAGTTTTTCCGTCAAGGCTTTCCTTCAGCCAATTCTGCATGCAACTTTTTTGTGCGACTGGGAGTTTCAAACTTGCAATGAACTGTTGCTTCATTAGGTGATTTAATGTTTCTGTAACTCTGTCTCAATTCCATCTTTGGACACACACTTTGTCTCTATTTCCTTCCCACTTTCTCGCTCTCTCTATTTATTTTCCTCTCCTTTTATTTCCTTTTTCTCCCTCCTTTACATCTGTGAGCTTTCTAAAATTAAATTAGTTTGCTTTTTTTTCAACTGGACTTGATCTGTTTGCTATTCAGATCTCAGTTAATACCAAGGTGACAGTGAACAAAGCATAGGTCACTGTTAGCCTGGGGTCAGTAGGTACCAATCTCACCTCAGAAGGATTGAGATCCTGTCCCTCACCAAAAATATAGGTATATATTTATATTTACATATAGGCTGTTAGTCTGTGAAAGGGAGTCACTGTTGGAAGTGCTATCTCTTGGAAAATATGTTTTAGTTTTAGAGATACAGTGCGGAAACAGTCCCTTCGACCCACCAAGCCCGCACCGACCAGCGATCCCCGCACATTAACACCATTCTGCACACACTAGGGACATTTGACACCTAAACCCAGCCAATTAACCTACAAACCTGTACGTCTTTGGAGCGCGGGAGGAACCCGAAGATCTTGGAGAAAACTCACGCGGTCACGGGGAGAACGTACAAACTCCGTACAGACAGCACCCGTAGTCAGGATTGAACCTGGGTCTCCGGTGCTGTAAGGCTGCAACTCTACCGCTGCGCCACCGTGCCACCCTCTGTCAATCTAAATCTCTTCCTCCTCCTCTCTCTGTGATTTCATGGCCCAATTTCAAGCAACAGTAAGATTATCTTCAATAAACAAGCAAGATTTGTCCCTCGCTCATCATTACTAGCAAACAGATTGGCTGATCATCATTATCACAATGCTGTTTGCAGGAACTCGTTATGCAAACTGCGTGTTATTCTTACATTATAACAGTGACTGCACTTTAAAAGTACGTCATTGACTAGAAAGTACGCCAGCAAGGGGTGGAATAGTTTAGAGATACAGCGTGGAAACAGGCCCTTCGGCCCACCAGGTCCGTGCTGACCAGCGATCCCCGCACATTAACACTATCGCACACCCACTAGGGACAATTTTTACATTTACCAAGCCAATTAACCTATAAAAATGTAAATCTTTAACCATTTACCTTTCTGGAGACGGAGTGTCATGAGGTACTAGTTTATTGTACCTCTAGCTAGATAGAGCTCTTAAGGATAGCGGAGTCAGGGGGTATGGGGAGAAGGCAGGAACGGGGTACTGATTGAGAATGATCAGCCATGATCACATTGAATGGTGGTGCTGGCTCGAAGGGCCGAATGGCCTCCTCCTGCACCTATTGTCTATTGTCTATTGTCAATTGTGCAGAGAAAATTAGGAGAAAAAAAAGTTTTCCATTAACTAGTTGTGTAAAACTTTTTGGGGTGTTGTCTCAACCTCTCTGAGAAGTTACTAATACTGTCCATACCCATCACCTGTCACTAGTGTTTGCCTCACAGCGCAAACAAAATAGGTAACTGGGGGATATGTGTAAATGAAGACTCAAAGTGCATTCACGCAGCTTTTTTCACCTTAGAACAGGGAGGGGCAAACCAGTTCATGGCCAACTATAGAGATGTAGTCTGCAGAAAAATGTAGCAGTCAGTCTCTATGCAGTAAGTTTGTATTGAATTGATGGAAAGATACCACATGCAAACAGGCCCTTTGGCCCACCAGGTCCACACTAAGCATCGATCACCTGTTCACACTAATTGTATGTTGCCCCACTTTCGCATCCGTTCATAAGTCATAGGAGTAGAAGTAGGCCATTTGGCCCATCGAGTCTACCCCACCGTTTAATCATGGCTGATCTGTCCTTCCCTCTCAACCCCATTCTCCTGCCTTCTCCCCGTAACCTTTGACACCCTTACTAATCATTTACTGACACTCCCCAGATAAAAGGGGGGCAATCCACAGAGACAAATTAACACACAAACCCGCACGTCTTTGGGATGTGGGAGGAAACCGGAGCACCCGGAGGAAACCCACACGGTCACAGCGAGAACGTGCAAACTCCGAATATTGTCTCAGTGACTCCTGATGTCGACCTGGAGTCTCTGAGACACAAACATAACCGGGACATTGCGAGCTCAATGTGACCTGACGGTGAGACTGACTGTGTAGATGCTGGTTTACACTGAAGATAGACACAAAATGCTGCAGTAACTCAGTGGGACAGACAGCATCTGGGGAGAGAAGGAATGTTTCTGGCGCTGTAAGGCAGCAACTCTACCGCTGCGCCACTGTGCCGCCCAGAAGAGCTGGAACATAGGTTGAGAAAGAGGTTAGAGGTTAGTGCTTCCTCCTTGTGTGTGGCGGCATTGATGAAAGGTTGTGTAGGCAGGAATTGCAGATGCTGCTTTACACCGAAGTTAGACTCAAAAAGCTGGAGTAACTCAGCGGGTCAGGCAGCCTCTCTGGAGAAAATGAATAGGTGATGTTTCGAGTCTCGACAGGAAAGGTCATCTATTCCTTTTCTCCAGAGATGCTGCTGAGTTACTCCAGCATTTTGTGTCTATCTTTGATGTAAACCAGTATCTGCAGTTCCTTCCTGCACACTTTATATTCCCATCTCCACCCCTTGCTGCTTCCCACAGAGACCGTTCCCTCCGAAACTCTTGAGATGCCGCCCAACCCGCTGAGTTACTCCAGCTTTTTTGTGCATTAATCAAAGGTTTCCAGGAATCAAGGGGCTTCCGTCCGAGAGGGGAGTGGAGAGAATGGCAGAGACTGAAAAATAACCTTGAGCATGGGGAGGGACATGGCAGGGCACTGTGGCCTTCCACTGTCAGTAGGCTGCCTCGTGGCTCAGCAGAGATTAACGGAGAGCAAACAGCTGCTGGTGTGGGGTGGACCAGTGGTGTCAGCTGGCTACTGGGCTGTGACATGTAGCCTGGTGTTGGTGTAGCTTGTCCTCAGCTGTCAGCCATCAGCTGTACGTATGTGTGGAATAAATCCGCTGAGCTGCCAGAGATGGGAGATGGAGCCAGAGTGGTGGAGCCCCTGGGAACATTGAAGGCAGCACAGAGCAGGCGTTGGATTTGCTGCAGAGACACAGACTGACGCAGGCTGGGGGAACAGTGCTGCTTTAACCGGGCTGTGATTCCACAACTATAGACCACTTATGGACAAAAAAAGCTGGAGTATCAGCGGGTCAGGCAGCATCTCTGGAGAAAATGAATAGGTGACGTTTCGGGTCGGGACCCTTCTTCAGACTAACTACTGAAAACAGTCTGAAGAAAGGTTCCGACCCAAAATGTCATCTGTTCCATTTCTCCATTCACCAGGGATGCTTATTGTGTCTATCTTCGGTTTAAACCAGCATCTGCAGTTCCTTCCTACACTATAGACTGCTTACCAGGAGCCAGCCTTCCTGAGCGCTATGAATTTTCTACATAGCTGATAATGAACTGTGGAGACCCTGCATGTTCAACATGTTATGAAATGCGCCTGGGTGCTATTTTTATTGTTGGTTCTAGTTTGCTAATAACACCACTCAACACATAAGCATTTCAGATATGTGGCAATGTCAACCAGTATAAAGTGAACAGGTATTCTCCCATATCTGCAGACAGACTATAAATCCTGATTTGCACACAGCTATCTTTGGAATACCACCCCCAAACTGTAAGCTTACAAATTTACAAGCAAATGCTTCAGCATTTGCATCATTGCTTCCTCGCACGCTTATTCTTTTTAACTGGAAGTCAAAAAAAGCTCCATCCTTTTTGCAGTGGTTAGACAATAGACAATAGGTGCAGGAGTAGGCCATTCGGCCCTTCGAGCCAGCACCACCATTCAATGTGATCATGGCTGATCATTCTCAATCAGTACCCCGTTCCTGCCTTCTCCCCATACCCCCTGACTCTGCTATCCTTAAGAGCTCTATCTAGCTCTCTCTTGAATGTATTCAGAGAATTGGCCTCCACTGCTCTCTGAGGCGGAGAATTCCACAGATTCACAACTCTCTGACTAAAAAAGTTTTTCCTCATCTCTGTTCTAAATGGCCTACCCCTTATTCTTAAACTGTGGCCCCTTGTTCTGGACTCCCCCAACATTGGGAACATGTTTCCTGCCTCTAACGTGTCCAACCACTTAATAATTTTATACGTTTCGATAAGATCCCCTCTCATCCTTCTAAATTCCAGTGTATACAAGCCTAGTCGCTCCAGTCTTTCAACATATGACAGTCCCGCCATTCCGGGAATTAACCTAGTAAACCTGCGCTGCACGCCCTCAATAGCAAGAATATCCTTCCTCAAATTTGGAGACCAAAACTGCACACAGTACTCCAGGTGGTGCTCTCCTTACCCTTGGAAAAGATCAGGTATAAACGGTGCAAGGCCCGCGGAAACTTCGTTATGACCTGGAACCCTTTTATAGATTTTATTAAAGATTTTTCCTTTAACTGAAAATATTGTTTACACTGTCATAATCATTTATTTATATTTGTATGCTGCTGTTGCTAGCATGTAACATTTGAACACAAAGACTCGTTTTTTTTTGGGGGGGGTTGAGCCTTGGGGATGGGGAGGGGTGCATATATGTCTTGTACTGTCCTGTATTGTTTGTTGGTGACCTGTGTAAATTTGTGTAAAATGTACCAAAAAAAAAAAAGTTTAATTTTTAAAAACCCAGTATAAAATGAACAGGTCACCGCATCCAAAGGGACATTGAAATAACACGTAACAGGGCAAGTCAAGTTGAGTTTATTATTACATGCATGGGTACAGCGAGGTGTAGATACAATGAACATCTTGCTCGCAGCAGCATCACAGGCAAGTAGTCTCAACCTGCACGCAAAACATAAACTATGAATTATCTATAAATCCTACAAGGCAGTGAAAACAAAAATTCTGTGCAAAAACAAGAAATTCATTCATGCAAAGCGCAAGTCCATGGTAGAAACATAGAAAATAGGTGCAGGAGTAGGCCATTCGGCCCTTTGAGCCTGCACCGCCATTCAATATGATCATGGCTGATCATCCAACTCAGTATCCTGTACCTGCCTTCTCTCCATACCCCCTGATCCCTTTAGCCACAAGGGCCACATCTAACTCCCTCTTAAATATAGCCAATGAACTGGCCTCAACTACCTTCTGTGGCAGAGAATTCCACAGATTCACCACTCTCTGTGTGAAAATAAAATTTCTCATCTCGGTCCTAAAAGACTTCCCCTTATCCTTAAACTGTGACCCCTTGTTCTGGACTTCCCCATCATCGGGAACAATCTTCCTGCATCTAGCCTGTCCAACCCCTTAAGAATTTTGTACGTTTCTATAAGATCCCCCCTCAATCTTCTAAATTCCAGCGTGTACAAGCCGAGTCTATCCAGTCTCTCTTCATATGAAAGTCCTGCCATCCCAGGAATCAATCTGGTGAACCTTCTCTGTACTCCCTCTAAGGCTAGAATGTCTTTCCTCAGATTAGGAGACCAAAACTGTACGCAATACTCCAGATGCGGTCTCACCAATGCCCAGTACAACTGCAGCAGAACCTCCCTGCTCCTATACTCAAATCCCCTCGCTAGTGCAAAGGTGGTCCACAATGCTCTGTTGCTGAGGAAGGATTAGGACTGTGCAGTAAAATGGAGACACTGATGCTGGAACTGATGCCGAAAACACAAAGTGCTGGAGGATCTCGACGGATCAGGCAGCATCTGTGGAAGAAACAAATCCACATTCCCTCCGCAGATTGCAGTTACTGAATAACATGAGCCATGAGGTGCAGTCAATGTTGCACACTCACCAGCAATACGTAGCTTTTGATTGGAGTCTCCCAGAGCTCTCAACCACCAGGTGCGCTCCCAAGATAGACACAGAATGCTGGAGTAACTCAGCAGGGCAGGCAGCATCTCTGGAGAGAAGGAATGGGTGACGTTTCGGGTCAAGACCCTTCTTGCTTTCCCATCCAGTGTTAGGTGTGCTGTTAGCTTCCCCATAGCTAGGGGGAGGGATTTGTTAGCTGTGACTGGTCAATAACTCCAGTACAGTTAGCAGATGCCAGAGTAGACGTCATTTTTTTTAGTTTAGTTTAGAGATACAGATTAGAAACTGTCCCTTTGGTCCACCGAGTCTGTGCCGACCAGCGATCACCCCTTGCACTGGTACCATCCTACACACTGGAGACAGTTTTCAATTTTACAGAACCCAATTAACCTACAGATGTATACGTCTTTGGAGTGCGGGAGGAAGCCGAAGCACCCGGAGAAAACCCATGGAGAACGTGCAAACTCCGTACAAACAGCACCCTTTAGTCAGGATCGAACCCGAGTCCCTGGTGCTGTAAGGCAGCAACTCTACCGCTGCACCACTGTTCCACTCCTTCTATTTTGTATTATCTTCTGAAGAAGGGTTCTGACCCAAAATGTCTCTTCCCATGCCCTCCAGAGATGCTGCCTGAGCCACTGAGTCAAGTCAAGTCAATTTTATTTGTATAGCACATTTAAAAACAACCCACGTTGACCAAAGTGCTGTACATCTGAGTAACTCCAGTAACTCCAGCACTGTGTTTTACTCAAGATTTCAGCAGCCACAGTTCCTCGTTTTTCTTGCATTATATTCTGTTGCTCTGTAACACCACCTAATGAAGAGTTGATGCAATTGCTAGGCTATGATTATACAAATTAATAAAATGAGTTTGAAACCCAGGTGAATTTGATAACAAAGCAAAGAATGTTATAAGTAATAAAGGTAATGGCTATTAGGAGATGTGGGATAAACTTGGATTGCTTTTTTCTGGAGCGTAGGAGGTTGAGAGAGACCTCATAGAATAATAAAAATTATGAGAGGCATAGAGAACGTAGACAGTCAGAATGTGTAGGAAGGAACTGCAGGTGCTGGTTTAATCTGAAGATAAACACAAAATGCTGGAGTAACTCAGCAGGACAGGCAGCATCTCTGGAGAAAAGGAATACGTGTCGTTTCGGGTCGAGACCTTTCATCAGACCCTTTTCCTCAGAGTGGAAAGGTCAAAGATTCAGGGTAGAGAGAGAAAGTTAGAAGGAGCATTGCGGGGCAATTTTTATAAGGAGAGTGGTGAGTACCTGGAACACGGTGGTGATGAGGCTGATAAGAGGCTGATAAGGGTGGTATTGAAGAGGCTTTTATATCAGCACCTGGACATGCAGTGAATAGGGGATACAAATCACGTGCAGGCAGAGAAGATCAGTTCATCTTGGCATCATGTTCGGCACAGACATTGTGGGTAGGGTTGCCAACTTCCTCACTCCCAAATACGGGACAAGGTGACGTCATCGCCCCGCGCCCCACGTGACCTCACCCAGCCAGCGACCGCGTGCTCCCGCTCCACCAATGGTGGCCGCGGTGACATCACCCTTTGTCCCTTATTTGGGAGTGAGGACGTTGGCAACCCTACTAATACGGGACAAGGGCGGTCCCGTACGGGACAAACTAATTTAGCCCAAAATACGGGATGTCCCGGTTAATACGGGACAGTTGGCGACCCCAATTGTGGGCCTGTTCCTGTGTTGTACTTTAGGTTAGTTGAAGGACCTCCTGCTGCGTCACCCAATGCAGCACGGCCCTGAGCCTTTGATAATCAGGCAGCCTTGGGCCTAATTGTGGCTCTCCTCAAGGATAGCAAACATGGCACTCTTTCAGTTGTAGGAAGGAACTGCAGATGCTGGTTTAAACCGAAGCTAGACACAAAATGCTGGAGTAACTCAGCGGGGCAGGTGGAATTACTGGAGAGAAGGAATGGGTGACGTTTCAGGTCGTTCACACAGCTGAAGCCAACTCGTGTTGTAGGGACAGTGCGTAGCTTCTGCTTTCTGGTTAACCCACACCCAATAACTGGACAGCTTGGACTTAACCACTTGATCATAAGGGAGATGGTAAACATGACTAATCTCTTCAAATTAAAAAGAGTGCAAGACTATTTGAAGAAGGGTCTCGACCCGAAATGTCACCCATTCCTTCTATCCAGAGATGCTGCCTGTCCCACTGAGTTACTCCGGCATTTTATGTCTCTCTTTGGCTCAGTCCTGGGCTGAGAAACCAATCTGTGTATCCAGGAGTTGAAAGTAACTCACTGTAGGGGATTGATCTATGAGTTGAGATAAGGATGAATCCCTCACACTGACAAGCTTTAAGAAGGCATGTGTGTGGATTGCACAAGTAAAACAGTTAACAGTTGGGATACGTGACCCAGCCAATAACTCGTGGTAGTAAACTGTTAATTTTTATCTGACTTTTAATCAGTGGATTTGAGAATCCCAGAAGCGAGAACAGTCAGAGACAGGCATCAATAATATGCTACCTTGCTTCCTGCGTGCAAGTCTAACACGCACATAAGCAAAACATTTCTGATGTAATTGAATAGATATGGTAGTGGCACTGAGCAAAAACAATGAGGCAACAGTGTGATATGAGCTCTTAAGTCCCAACTCAGAGGCTGCAGTGATTTTATCTGCTGCCAGGTTCTGTGAATATGCATGTTGGCAACAAGGCAGATAAGAAAGTGCTTCATTCTTTATTGCCATTGATCGTAGGGCCTGCAGCCCAATAAATTAATTGTGTCGGAAGGAACTGCAGATGTTGGTTTAAACCGAAGATAGGCACAAAAAACTGGAGTAACTCAGCGGAACTGGCCGGATCTCAGGACGAAGGGCCTCGACCCGAAACGTCGCCCATTCCTTTTCTCCGGAGATACTGCGTGTCCCGCTGAGTTACGGCAGCTTTTTGTGTCTTATCTCCGATAAATTAATTGATGAAATCCAAATGGGAGGTAGAGTACGGCACGGTGGCGCAGCGGTAGAGTTGCTGCCTTACAGCGAATGCAGCGCCGGAGACTCAGGTTCGATCCTGACTACGGGCGCCGTCTGTACGGAGTTTGTACGTTCTCCCCGTGACCTGCGTGGGTTTTCTTCGGTTTCCTCCCACACTCCAAAGACGTACAGGTTTGTAGGTTAATTGGCTGGGCAAATGTAAAAATTGTCCCTAGTGGGTGTAGGATAGTGTTACTGTGCGGGGATCGCTGGGCGGCACGGACCCGGTGGGCCGAAGGGCCTGTTTCCGCGCTGTATCTCTAAAAAAAAAGTACAAGCTGCTGCTCCATGCGTAGATCTTCACTGGATCTCGTTCTCTGGAAGAATTATGGACAGACCCAGCGGCAGCATTGATTTTCATAGCAGATAATTTACTTATTAATAATTTATCTACCAGTCTTTTTTCCTCTCCCTGACCGAAATCTTTTGATTCCATCTCATTGTCTCGGTGCCAGATGTTTCAGATAGATCATAGCCTGTGTGCCGACGATAGACACAAAATGCTGGGGTAACTCAGTGGGCCAGGCAGCATCTCCGGAGAAATGGAATAGGTCACGTTAGGTGAAACCCTCCTTCAGACTCTGAGTCAGGGGAGAGGGAAACTAGAGGTATGAAATTCAATCGTCTGTGTGCTTCTGGGACAGAAGCTTGTTCACTGGAGAGACTTGCGATAATCCAGGCCTGTATCTCAGCAAGGTTTGGAGGGAGTGCTGCACTCTTAGTGATTCAGTCATTCAGATGAGGTCTCAAGGAGACTCAAGAGTCTGGAGATGCAGGAATCTTGAACAAGAAGCAAGGTGCCAGAGGAACTCAGTGGGTCAGGCAACATCAGTGCAGCTGTGTTTGTTCCTTCCACAGATGCTGCCTGGCCCGCTGAGTTCCTCCAGCACGTTTTCCCTCTCTCTCCATCCCCTCCCCCTTCCCAGTTCTCCCACCAGTCTTACTGTCTACGACTACATTCTATCTCTGTCCCGCCCACTCCCGTGACATCAATCTGAAGGAGGGTCTCAATCCGAAACGCCGCCCATTCCTTCTCTCCAGAGATGCTGCCTGACCCGCTGAGTTACTACAGCATTTTGTGTCCTCCAGCACATTGTTTTTTTTTTGTTAAATCCAAGCCCATTCTGTTCTCTGTGCTGAAGGAACTCAGTGACTGGCTCTGTTCCTCCAACACTTTGTGTTTTGCTGAAGATTCCAGCATCTGCAGTTCTTTCTGTCCATTTCTGTTCTCTTACGCTGTCATAGAAATTCCCACAACACCGTTTTGAAAAGAGAAAGCCAGTCTCTGTTCACTGTTGTCCTGGCCGATAATTATCCTTCAAGGGACAGCAGTGAAGCCAGTTATTATCACAGTCTACTGTTCTATTTACAAATTGTCCGATATCTCCCATATTACTAACATTGACCGCAATTCAAAAGTAGAGTGTTGGTTGTAATCCGGTTACTGAAGATGAAAGGTGCTATTGAAATGCAAACTCAATGTGTTCCAAGAGAAAGTCTTCTGGATTTTGATACAAGGTTGATTCAGCATTTGAATTTAAGAGCAAGGAGGTCCTACTGCAGTTGTACAGGGCCCTGGTGAGACTACACCTGGAGTATTGTGTGCAGTTTTGATCTCCTAATTTGAGGAAGGACATTCTTGCTATTGAGGGAGTGCAGCATAGGTTCACCAGGTTAATTCCCGGGATGGCGGGAATGACATATGATGAAAGAATGTATAAGAAAATAACTGCAGATGCTGGTACAAATCGAGGTATTTATTCACAAAATGCTGGAGTAACTCAGCAGGTCAGGCAGCATCTTGGGAGAGAAGGAATGGGTGACGTTTCGGGTCGAGACCCTTCTTCAGACTGATGTCAGGGGGGCGGGACAAAGGAAGGATATAGGTGGAGACAGGAAGATAGAGGGAGATCTGGGAAGGGGGAGGGGAAGAGAGGGACAGAGGAACTATCTAAAGTTGGAGAAGTCGATGTTCATACCACTGGGCTGCAAGCTGCTCAGGCGAAATATGAGGTGCTGTTCCTCCAATTTCTGGTGGGCCTCACTATGGCACTGGAGGAGGCCCATGACAGAAAGGTCAGACTGGGAGTGGGAGGGGGAGTTGAAGTGCTCGGCCACCGGGAGATCAGATTGGCCAACGCGGACCGAGCACAGGTGTTGAGTGAAGTTGTCAACTGGGCTTGTATTCACTGGAATTTAGAAGGATGAGAGGGGATTTCATAGAAACATATAAAATTCTTAAGGGATTGCACAGGCTAGATGCAGGAAAAATGTTCCCCATGTTGGAGGAGTCCAGAACCAAGGGCCACTGTTTAAGAATAAGGGGTAGGCCATTTAGGACTTAGATGAGGAAAAACCTTTTCACCCAGAGAGTTGTGAATCTGTGGAATTCTCTGCCACAGATTCACTGGATGTTTTCAAGAGAGAGTTAGATTTAGCTCTTCGGGCTAACGGAATCAAGGTATATGGGAAAAAAGCAGGAACGGGGTATTGATTTTGGATGATCAGCCATGATCACATCGTATGGCGTGCTAGCTCGATGGGCCGAATGGCCTACTCCACCTATTTTCTATGTTTCTGTGACTTCAATCCTGCCAGACCTTCATCAACAACAGGCCCACTTCAATAAGAAAGACTCCTAATTGACCTTGCCAGTTTAGCCAGGATGAACATCAAATTCTTATCTGGCCCATGACAGTAATATGTTTCATGAAAGTATTAAGAAAATAACTGCAGATGCTGGTACAAATCGAAGGTATTTATTCACAAAATGCTGGAGTAACTCAGCAGGTCAGGCAGCATCTCAGGAGAGAAGGAATGGGTGACGTTTCGGGTCGAGACCCTTCTTCAGACTGAAGAAGGGTCTCGACCCGAAACGTCACCCATTCCTTCTCTCCTGAGATGCTGCCTGACCTGTTGAGTTGAAGAAGGGTCTCGACCCGAAACGTCACCCATTCCTTCTCTCCTGAGATGCTGCCTGACCTGCTGAGTTACTCCAGCATTTTGTGAATGAAAGTATTAAGAGTGCTCTGGTACTTTTGAAAATCGAACTTTTGCAAAATTAGTGTAAATTTGTAAAAGCAAAGTTGCATTGCTTAGTGGACTTTGGGATATCCCAGAGCAATTTAAAGGCAATTAAGTCCTTGTGAGGTGCAGCCACTCATACAGCTGCAACTACAGCAGGAGGTTTGCAGCACAGCAAGCGCCCACAATCAGAGCCGTCTTAACGCATGGGCCTGATGGGCACTTGCCCGGGGGCCCACGAGCATAGGGGCCCCATGCTGATCTGTGTATGTTAAGTGACTTGCAATAAATAAATACTACTTTAAAAATGTAGGTTCAATAAGTGCTTTTTTCGCAACATTTTCGGTCCCTAAGTGCTTCTCACAGCGATCTGTAAGTGCTTTTCGCAACAATGTAGCACCCTAAGTCCATCGCTAAGTGCTTTTCGGTTAGTGCTTTTCGCCGGCATGACAGGGGGGGGCTGGTAGGGAAAGGGGGGTGGGGGAGAGTAACGGTAGGGGCCCCAGTACACTGCTTTGCCCGGGGGCCCATAATGCTGTAAAAACGGCCCTGCCCACAATCAACAACATGGTTGCAATGGCAGTTTCTATACCATCTCGAAATCCCACTTCGATAGCCATTACTTCTCGGGGATGAAATGTAGTTATAGCTTACGCACACGTCGCACCCTGATATGACAAAAACGTATCTTCCAAACTTCTTTTCTTCATTAATTGGTTTTATTAAAGTAGCACAAATCATAGAGTAATAAATCAGTTTCCGTACTTTATCAACTGTTTCTTCTTCAAACAATATCTAGAAATTCTTGCAGTTATTACCGTATGGTTCTTACAAATATAACCGGTGCGAGCGCATGTGGTACGAGCGCGTGTGTGGCTAAGAACTGTATGCTCACCATCCTCCGAGTCTAAACTGACCCACAACCTCTGTCGACACACTAGCCTCCTCCCATCTAGACACTCCTCATTACGCATTAAGTCTCACCCACAAGCAGGCAAAAAAGACATAAACTAGAAATATTAAAACATGGCCACAACACAATGACAATAACTGAATTAAGCATAAATGGCTCCTACAATGGTCATGACCAGACTGGCTGCATTCAGTGCACTAATTTTGAGATAAATGCTGACTAGGATAACCAGGATTTAAAAAAAACCCTGCAGATGCCGAATATATGAAACAAAAACAGAAATGCTGGAAGTACTTAGTAGATCTTCCAGGTGAGACAGAGGTTCCTCCTCTAACCTCATCCACCGCATCCGGTGTTCCCGATGTGTCCTCCTGCACATCAGCCAGACCAAGCGCAGACTCGGCCACCATTTTGCTGATCATTAGCATCGCTAAGGCAAGGGGTTTCCGGATTTCCCCAGTTGCTAATCATTTTAACTCCTCTTCCCATTCACATACCGACCTACCTGTCCTGGGCGTCCTCCATTGCCAGAGTGAGGCCACATGCAAACTGGAGGAACAGCATCTCATATTCCGCTTGGGTAGCTTATAACTGAACACTGAATTCTCCAATTATAGGTCATTACAAACCCTCCCATTCCATTCTCTCCCCATCTCTCCTGCCCCCTGCTGGACGCGCATCTATGTCTCCCCTGCCCCCTGCTGGACACGCATCTATTTCTCTCCTGCCCCCTGCTGGACGCGCATCTATTTCTCTCCTGCCCCCTGCTGGACGCGCATCTATGTCTCCCCTGGCCCCTCCTGGACACGCATCTATTTCTCCCCTGCCCCTTGCTTTCAGCCTACTTCCTTTCCTCTCAATTCACAATTCACAACTCTTCAGTTGATACTAAGCTGGGGGGTAGTGTGAATTGTGAGGAAGATGCAATAAGGCTGCAGGGTGACTTGGACAGGTTGTGTGAGTGGGCGGATACATGGCAGATGCAGTTTAATGTAGATAAGTGTGAGGTTATACACTTTGGAAGTAAGAATAGAAAGGCAGATTATTATCTGAATGGTGTCAAGTTAGGAGGAGGGGGAGTTCAACGAGATCTGGGTGTCCTAGTGCATCAGTCAATGAAAGGAAGCATGCAGGTACAGCAGGCAGTGAAGAAAGCCAATGGAATGTTGGCCTTCGTAACAAGAGGAGTTGAGTATAGGAGCAAAGAGGTCCTTCTACAGTTGTACCGGGCCCTGGTGAGACCGCACCTGGAGTACTGTGTGCAGTTTTGGTCTCCAAATTTGAGGAAGGATATTCTTGCTATGGAGGGCGTGCAGCGTAGGTTCACTAGGTTAATTCCCGGAATGGCGGGACTGTCGTATGTTGAAAGGCTGGAGCGATTGGGCTTGTATACACTGGAATTTAGAAGGATGAGGGGGGATCTTATTGAAACATATAAGATAGCGGCGCGGACTTGGTGGGCCGAAAAGGCCTGTTTCCGCGCTGTATATATATGATATGATATGATATGATATGATATGATATGATATGATATGATATGATAATTAGGGGATTGGACACATTAGAGGCAGGAAACATGTTCCCAATGTTGGGGGAGTCCAGAACAAGGGGCCACAGTTTAAGAATAAGGGGTAGGCCATTTAGAATGGAGATGAGGAAGAACTTTTTCAGTCAGAGAGTGGTGAAGGTGTGGAATTCTCTGCCTCAGAAGGCAATGGAGGCCAGTTCGTTGGATGCTTTCAAGAGAGAGCTGGATAGAGCTCTTAAGGATAGCGGAGTGAGGGGGTATGGGGAGAAGGCAGGAACGGGGTACTGATTGAGAGTGATCAGCCATGATCGCATTGAATGGCGGTGCTGGCTCGAAGGGCTGAATGGCCTACTCCTGCACCTATTGTCTATTGTCTATTGTCTATTCAAACCTTTTGTTTCACACCTTCTGTCTTTTCATCTCTGGCCTTTGTCCAACCACCTGGGTATCAACTAACCCCCTCACCTGTATCAACCTATTGCCTGCTAGGCTTTGTCTTAATCCTACACTCTTACAACTTTCTTCTCCCCCCCCCCTTATAATCAGTCTGAAGAAGGGTCCCATCCCAAAACATCACCTACCCATGTTCTCCAGAGATACTGCCTGAGCCATTGATTTACTCCAGCTCTTTGTGTCTTTTATTTTGGAAACCAGTATCTGCAGTTCATTGTTCTTCCCAAGAACAGAAATCTTTCAGAATATGGAAGTGTATTGGCCCAAATGCTGCTGTCCTCTCAGACAGTGGAAGACTCAGGAACTGCAGATGCTGGAATCTTGCATGGATTCAGCAGGTCAGGTAGTATCTCTGGAGGACAGGGTTAGACAAACCCTACTTGACAAACCCACACAGGGGGACATGCAAACTCCACAGAGAGAGCACCAGAGGTCAAGATGGAACCAGGGTCACCGAAGCTGTACTGCCAAATGAAGCTTCACCTTTCTGAGTCACTTAGGGTCAGAGTCATAGAGCCCTTCAGCCCAACCCGCCCATGCCGACCAAGATGCCCTGTTTAAGCTAGTCCCATTTGCCTGCAATTTACCTTTATCCCTCCAAACCCTCCCTAAGCATCTGTCCAAGTGTCTTTTAAATGTTATTATACTATCAGCATCTACTGCTTCCGCTGGCAGCTCGATCCATATACCCACCGCCCTCCGAGTGAGATCAGCCGTTTAGAAAACTTAGTGAGGTTAGGCGGTTGACTCATGTAGTTGTAATATGGCAAACACAGCAGCCAATTTGTGTGATGATGACCAGAGAACTTAATAAAAAGGATAAATATTAGCCAAGATATTGAAGAAGAACTCCCTGTTCTTTTTTTTTTATATAGTGTTGTGGTGAGGGTATGTGACGCAATTAGTTTTTTATCCAAATGAGTTCACATCCTGCTGTGTAGTATTTCGTCAGTAATGCAGTGGGAACTAGGGACTGGATTTTGTGATGGGTGTCCCTGGATTAGGAGTCAACTCCATCACTTAAACCTTGTGTCTCAGTCACTTGAGTGGCTACCGTACGATAACACGGCTGAGGACCAGAAATGGTCTTCAGTTTCTGACGTGCAGAGGGATATATTTCTTTGGACAGCACAGGTATATGGAAAGTTGCATTAAATATCTTAAATCCTTCAGATGGGAAATATATTCCCAGCAACTCTGCCATTAATGAGCATTTAATGATTATTTAATGACATCATTAAAGGTTTTAGACTACAGTTTCTCTCTGGCTTTTAGACATCTTCCGTGTTTAGTGCAATGCTGTTTAGACTAGCACCATCCAACTTGGCTAAAAACGGGGAGTTAATGCACTTTAGGAAAATACACTGCAGTGATAGACTATCCAGGAGAGTTTAGCAACAAGTTTGTGATCGTAGAGTGCCCTTAAGCTGCTTAATAGGCATGTAAATGGGTCAGGGAAAAACTGACCATGGACAAAGAATGAGGTGTTAAGACGAACAATTTGGTCAGAAAGATATTATAAGAAAATAACTGCAGATGCTGGTACAAATCGAAGGTATTTATTCACAAAATGCTGGAGTAACTCAGCAGGTCAGGCAGCATCTCAGGAGAGAAGGAATGGGTCAGAAAGATAGGTTTGAGGGAGTACTGTAAAAAGGAGAAAGGTGGCGAGATTTTGCTCACGATTCCAGCATCTGCAGTTCCTTGCATCTCATTGAAGGATATAGTTACCAGACCAGGTCCAGAGGAGTTAGTCAACATAAGGGATAAACCTGTCTTCATCTTGTCTTCAGAGTGACTGCCTGTGGTAGTGACAGGTGTCCGTAACAGTGTTGATGGAAGTGAGCACAAAATACATGTCTCTCCAGAGATGCTGCCTGGCCCGCTGATTTACTCCAGCTTTTTGTGTCTATCTTCGGTTTAATTGAGCATCTGCAGTTCCTTTGCCGCACAAAATAAATCTAGGTAATGGGTAAACCCACCCCCCCATCGCTTTCTATTGCATTCAATTCTTGTGGGAAGAAACGACATTTTGTTAGTGTTCTTAATTTCCTTGGGCGCTGCAGTGGTGAAGCAGGTAGTGCCACTGCATCACAGCGACAGGGGTTCAACCCTGAGCTCCGGTGGTGTCTGTGTGCATTTAGCAAGTTCTCCCTGTGACTGCATGGGTTCCTCCCACATCCTAAAGGCACGCAAGGTTCAATGGGTCAATGGTGCTTCTGTTGTCTCGTGAGAAGTGCTAGCTCTCCTTCTCACAAGCAGTCCAATAGAGTAATGCCGCACTGCATTGACATACCGTAGCAATTGGCTAATGTGAATTCCCCCCAATGTAAATGTTGAGGAAATCATGGGGGGAGAAGGAGGGGTTAATGAGCATTTGAGAGGGAATATGTTACATGGAAATAACTAGAGAAAGAGGAATGATCAGGTTGCGCTGAGCTGGCATGTTCTCAATGGGCTGAATGGCCTCTTATATCGGAAATACGAAACAGTGTGCTTGTACACGAGCCTTCATTGAATGATGGACTTGGATGCCCAGGTCCCTCTGCACCTCAGTCCTCTGCATTCTCTCACCATCTAGATAGCAATGGTATGTTTTATTTTCCCTGCTGTAATGAACAATGTCACGTTCACCATGTTACACTCCATTCGCCGTATCTTTGCTCCGTTATTTAACCGATCTGTGTCTGTGGGTAGCTTCCCTACAACGGCTTCACATCTTACTTGCCTGTGACCTGCTGAACCACACTCCTGTAATCGACTGCAGCATTTCCACCAGGGATGTATCTCAACAGCATGTGTAATACTGACAACTCCCTGATCACCACTGGAGTATTGGCAATTCCCTTTACGCACCGGTGGTTTCACCGCAAAACAAAGGGTGACCTTAAGAAAAAAAACTGCTCCCTCACTCTCTCAGGGGGTTAAGCCATGACTCAAAGCATTACACAGTCAAGTGTGTCAAATTGTCAGGGGGATAAAGCGTTTTGTCCCTTGCAGCTTCACAGTGACACTGAGACAATAGACAATAGGTGCAGGAGGAGGCCATTCGGCCCTTCGAGCCATCACCACCATTCAATGTGATCATGGCTGATCATTCTCAATCAGTACCCCGTTCCTGCCTTCTCCCCATACCCCCTGACTCCGCTATCCTTAAGAGCTCTATCTAGCTCTCTCTTGAATGCATTCAGAGAATTGGCCTCCACTGCCTTCTGAGGCAGATAATTCCGCAGATTCACAACTCTCTGACTGAAAAAGTACAGAAGGTACAAAACAACACGAGGAAAGTGAGAATGAAAAGCTCAGAGCGTAAGACAAATCCATAAAGAAGCTTGGGTGGAACGTAGTTAGCCAGGGAGTAGTGAGAATGTGGAAATCATTATCATGGGAGATGTGTGCATCGGTGCGTTTGAAAGGAGGGAGAGGGAATGACTTCCTCCTGATTAAATGTTATCTTTGTATGCCTCATTGTCACCTTCCCCTAGCTAACAATGATCTATTCTACATTTTCTTAATCCTCCTCCTTTGATGTCTCGTTTTCACACCTTACCCTTCCATATCTCTGCATCTCCCTCTCCCCTGACTCTCACTCTGAAGAAGGGTCTCGACCCAAAAGGTCACCCATTCTTTCTCTCCAGAGATGCTGCCTGTCCGGCTGAGTTGCTCCAGCATTTTGTGTCTTATCTTTATATAAAATACCAGAGCAGGTAGAGGCATCTGGAGGTCTGTCATTGGTATGGACTAGCTGGGCTGAAAGGTCTATTTCTGTGTCAGAATACAGTGCAGTCTCAATAGACAATAGACAATAGGTGCAGGAGTAGGCCATTCAGCCCTTCGAGCCAGCACCGCCATTCAATGCGATCATGGCTGATCACTCTCAATCAGTACCCCGTTCCTGCCTTCTCCCCATACCCCCTCACTCCGCTATCCTTAAGAGCTCTATCCAGCTCTCTCTTGAAAGCATCCAACGAACTGGCCTCCACTGCCTTCTGAGGCAGAGAATTCCACACCTTCACCACTCTCTGACTGAAAAAGTTCTTCCTCATCTCCGTTCTAAATGGCCTACCCCTTATTCTTAAACTGTGGCCCCTTGTTCTGGACTTCCCCAACATTGGGAACATGTGTCCTGCCTCTAATGTGTCCAATCCCCTAATTATCTTATACGTTTCAATAAGATCCCCCCTCATCCTTCTAAATTCCAGTGTATACAAGCCTAATTGCTCCAGCCTTTCAACATACGACAGTCCCGCCATTCCGGGAATCAACCTAGTGAACCTACGCTGCACGCCCTCAATAGCAACAATATCCTTCCTCAAATTTGGAGACCAAAACTACACACAGTACTCCAGGTGCGGTCTCACCAGGGCCCGGTACAACTGTAGAAGGACCTCTTTGCTCCTATACTCAACTCCTCTTGTTACGAAGGCCAACATTCCATTGGCTTTCTTCACTGCCTGCTGTACCTGCATGCTTCCTTTCAGTGACTGATGCACTAGGACACCCAGATCTTGTTGAACATCCCCTCTTCCTCGATCTTGTTAATGGAGGGGATGGTGGGCCTGTGCATCCACAGTCATAGAATTTTTACTGGCCGAGAATCTTTGTCAGTGGCTGCTTTGCATCCAGCAACCGAAGATCTCAGAATGAGGACTGCAGAACTGGGTGTTCCTGAAAGGACCTTGACTCCACCCCCATCCCCTGTTCTCGTAGTGTCTTCAGAAACCCAGAGAATGGCGAGCCAGGCAGGGATATGATTAGTATTTATACCTGGGGCAATGGGTGATCTGGTTAGCAAGGTGAGGTATATACACCTGACATGATTAACCTGTTGCTATGGCAATGCCTGTTGCCCTTTGGAGCTCGATATGGGAGGCGCATTCCCATTCTCGTTGTACCCCTGGGTACAATGACAATAAAGATATATTGTATTGTATTGTATTGTATTGTATTGATAGGCTTTTGTTTAGTAAGGGCGTCGAAAGGTTACGGGGAAAGACAGGGGAATGGGGTTGAGAGCGGAAAACAGATTAGCCAGTTTTGAGTGGCAGAGCAGACACAGTGGGCCAATTGGCCGAATTCTACTCCTATGTCTGTTGATTTGATGAACAGTCATAGAATCTTGCAGGGTCTGACCCGAAACGTCACCTATCCATTTCCTCCAGAGATGCTGCCTGACCTGCTGAGTGACTCCAGCATTTTGTGTCTATCTTTAAAATCTTGCCCATTGCATCCATGCAGGATATTTGGAAAAGGGTTTTCAAACGGTCGCTCTCCTCTGCTCCTCAACCACCCTCCCCCCCCCCCCCCTCACCTCCCCTCGAAGAAGGGTCTTGACCCGAAACGTCACCCATTCCTTCTCTCCAGAGATGTTGCCTGTCCCGCTGAGTTACTCCAGCATTTTGTGTCTATCCCCCCCCCCACCTCCCTGTAACCTTGTTTTACCTTTTTCTCCCTCAAGGCATTCTGAGTCAACTTCCACTGCCCTTCCATTCCAGAAATTCACTGTGTGAAAACATTCATCTGCTTCTTGCATCTGTTGCCAACAGCATGTGCTTGTAACATCTTGTACTGCTCTCCTGACCAGAATGTGACTCAGGCATCACAAGGCAAGCCTCAGACACACTTATTCTTCAACCCCGGCAGAAAGCCAAGGGCTCAGAACCTTCTAGAAGGCCGTCATCGTGAGATGATTACGTTTCATACTGTGAATATCCATGAGTTCTTTGTGGAATGTTGCCAGAGTTTAAAGTTAAGGCCCATTACAGAACATTCCTTCAAGTTTCGTTTCAGTTTAGTTTAGTTCAGGGATACAGAGCGGGGACAGGCCCTTCAGCCCATCGAGTCCGCACCAACCAGCGATCCCCATACACTAGCACTACCCTACACACTTGGAACAATTTACAATTATTCCAGAAGCCAATTTACCTACAAACATGTATGTCTTTGGAAGGAAACCGGAGCACCCGGGATAAACCCACGCAGTCACAGGGAGAACGTTCGAACTCCGTACAGAAACACCCATAGTCAGGATCGAACCCGGGTCTCTGGCGCTGTAAGGCAGCAACTCTACCGCTGCACCACTGTGCCACCCTACTGCTCTGGTATAATGCTAAGCTCTTTGTAGATTCGTAATACAATCTCAGATTGTATCAGTATGTATTGATCTGTGACTTTGTAGGATCGTATGCGGGTTTAAAAACCACTTTGTCCATTTTCTCATCAGTCGAAGTTAGATCCCCTAGAGGGAGCCAGACCCTGGAAAATATATTGCCTGCTTCGGAATTAAAGCTGGAATAACTAGCGGTCAATTCTTCACTTGCACGGCTTCTGTCAATGACACCACAGCACTCAACCACTGTCAGACCTCAAATCACCAAGTGGGGAATCACAGCTTGAAATGTACCCGCAGTTAATGTCAAAGGGAGTCATTGAGGGGGAAGAAACATAGAAACATAGAAAATAGGTGCAGGAGTAAGCCATTCGGCCCTTCAAGCCTGCACCGCCATTCAATATGATCATGGCTGATTATCCAACTCAGTATCCCGTATCTGCCTTCTCTCCATACCCCCTGATCCCTTTAGCCACAAGCGCCACATCTAACTCCCTCTTAAATATAGCCAATGAACTGGCCTCAACTACCTTCTGTGGCAGAGAATTCCACAGATTCACCACTCTCTGTGTGAAAAAAAACTTTCTCATCTCGGTCCTAAAAGACTTCCCCCTTATCCTTAAGCTGTGACCCCTTGTTCTGGACTTCCCCAACATCGGGAACAATCTTCCTGCATCTAGCCTGTCCAACCCCTTAAGTGGTTGGAGCTAGTGAAAAGAGAGATTACAGAGGCTAGAGAAGGAAGAGAGGGGAACATAAGAGAGGACAGACATAAAAAGCCTGAGCAACAAGACACAAAGCTAAAAAGACACAAAGTGCTGAAGAAACTCAGCGAGTCAGGCAGCATCTCTGGAGAACGTGGATAGGTGAGGTTTTTGGTCAAGATCCTCCTTCAGGATCTTCTTCAGAGATGATGCCTGACCCCCTGAGTGGGTGCCTGAGACCATCAGAAGCATAGTATCACATCCACAATTATTATCTGCACCTTTATTTTGCAATTGAAGTGAGTCATTAAAATCGAAGAGTCCGAACCCAGCTATGCCTTGACTCCCTGCTTTCCCTATCCTGGCTATGTCGCTGAGCTCTCACCTTGTGTGTACACATTCTGGATCCAGTTTGGGAAACCTGGGCACTGGAGGAGATGTGACAAGGTGTAGAAGGAAAAAACATCATCAACCCTTTGGAGCAGTGAAGTGAAAGGGAGGACAGTGAAGGCCCTGGTAACAGATAAAAGTTAGACTATCTCCTCCATAGATGATGCCTGACCTGTTGAGTTGCTCCAGTACTTTGTTTCTTTATGTATAAACCAGCATCTGCAGTTCCTTGTGTAGGAAAAAGAACTGCACAATGCTGGTTAAAATCAACGGTAGACACTGTAAATGCTGGAGTAACTCAGCGGGCCAGGCAGCATCTCTGGAGAGAAGGAATGGGTGACCTTTTGGGTCGAGACCCTTCTTCAGACTGTCTACCTGCTGCAGTTCCTTTTGTCTCCAAAGGATAGACTTAACACTTGCAGTCTTGTTTTGTGAGATTAATAGCGGGTCTCAGAGGTTAAAATATAAGGTGGTATGTGGAATATATTAATTGTTAATAAAGTTATATTAAATACTGTATATTAAAATTATATTATATTTAAATTAATAATTATATTAATTGGAATTAAATTGAACCTGGAGGGCAAGGCAATGGAAGGGGGAAGTTCCTGCCTGGTGTTAGAAACAAGTAGAAGCACCAATCCTGAATTCATTTTCACAGGTTGACTTCAGTCGGAGGTGGCTATGAATAGTGGGGTCACCCTCACATGCTTTTAATGTCGGTGACCAGGCTCAGGCACTCCTGCTGTCCACCCACTCTGGTCAAGTTGCCACGTAGGCCATATTTCCTCCCTGTTGTCAGCCACTTTATAGCAGCTAGTGCCCGCCGTGAGATTGGGAATGGGGGCAAGAGGCCGGCGATGAGTCCTTGGTTAGAATGAATATAGACAATAGACAATAGGTGCAGGAGGAGGCCATTCGGCCCTTCGAGCCAGCACCACCATTCAATGTGATCATGGCTGATCATTCTCAATCAGTACCCCGTTCCTGCCTTCTCCCCATACCCCCTGACTCCGCTATCCTTAAGAGCTCTATCTAGTTCTCTCTTGAATGCATTCAGAAAATTGGACTCCACTGCCTTCTGAGGCAGAGAATTCCACAGATTCACAACTCTCTGACTGAAAGGTTTTTCCTCATCTCCGTTCTAAATGGCCTACCCCTTATTCTTAAACTGTGGCCCCTGGTTCTGGACTCCCCCAACATTGGGAACGTGTTTCCTGCCTCTAACATATCCAACCCCTTAATAATCTTATATGTTTTGATAAGATCCCCTCTCATCCTTCTAAATTCCAGTGTATACAAGCCTAGTCACTCCAGTCTTTCAACATACGACAGTCCCGCCATTCCGGGAATTAACCTAGTAAACCTACGCTGCACACCCTCAATAGCAAGAATATCCTTCCTCAAATTTGGAGACCAAAACTGCACACAGTACTCCAGGTGCGGTCTCACTAGGGCCCTGTACAACTGCAGAAGGACCTCTTTGCTCCTATACTCAACTCCTCTTGTTATGAAGGCCAACATTCCATTGGCTTTCTTCACTGCCTGCTGTACCTGCATGCTTCCTTTCAGTGACTGAAAGTGAAGTGGAGAGCAAAGCTGGCTGAATGGTGGAAGAGCACTGGGCCTGGGTGTTTGCATCATGAGATCAGCTTCTGGAAAGGAAAGAGATGCCAGGGATTGTCAGCGCCATTTTGCTGTAGTTTGGAAGTAGCTGTTGTGCGGTTCTCTCCACAGCATTGGATCCCACCAAGGACCCGTGTCAGAAGGTGAAGTGCAGTCGACACAAGGTGTGCATCTCCCAGGGCCAGAGGAAGGCCATGTGCATCAGCCGCAAGAAGCTACAGCACAGGTGAGCCATGGTGTGCAGCGTGCCACACACCAACCCAGCTACATCATGCAAGAAGCAAAAGCCAAAAAATGCTGCAAATGCTCAGCAGGTCTGGCCACATCTGTGCAAAGAGAAACGGAGACCAGGTTTCAGGTCGGACACTCTTTGCCAGACTTTCTGGAGAAAGGTTAACTGTTTCTCTTCCCAAAGACGTAATGTGACCTGCTTAGTATTTCCAGCGTTTTTTTAAATTTTTAGTTCAGTTCAGAGATACAGCGCGCAAACAGGCCCTTCGGCCCACCGAATCCACACCGACTAACGATCCCCACACACTAACACTATCCTACACACATCAGGGACAATTTTTACACTTACACCAAGCCAATTAACCTACAAACCTGTCCGTCTTTGGAGTGTGGGAGGAAACTGAAGATCTCGGAGAAAACCCACGCGGGTCTCGGGGAGAACGTACAAACTCCGTACAGACGGCACCCTTAGTCAGGATTGAACCCGGGTCTCTGGCGCTGTAAGACAGTAGCTATACCGCTACGCCACCGTGACGCCTTAAATTTTGTTATGGATTGTTTTAAATTTCCAGCACCTGCATTTTTTTATTTTTTCACTTAACGCAATGTGCAGAAAATAGTTCTCATTTTAAAAACCAGAATTATGGCCCAGGTGTAAATAATTACACATTGTAGCTAATCGCACACGCGCGCACACACACACACACACACACACACACACACGAAGATGCCTCCATGCTGACCTACATTTTCACAACGCGTACACATACACACGCAAGTGATAATAAAACATATCTTAATCATGACGTACAATTGATAATGATGCACATCCTGATAATGATATACAGTTTACTAATGGCACACACACAACCTTCAGTGAAGGTACACATGCGTGAATAAACATGCACACTCATGCACATCATCCAAAGAATAATGACTACATTTCCATAATTACATAATTAAAGACGTGTTTCTGTCATCGGAAGTTGTTTAAGGGAAGCACGTACTGGATTGTTTACTAGAGTTTTGTGCATGAGTTCATCATTGCCTTTGTGTCACAGTGTGCACTGGTACAGTGTTCCAGCATCTCAAAAAAAGTTTTAAAAAACTCGATTTTCAATTTTTTAGAATTTTAATTTGATTTTATACGTTTTAGTTATTTGCTTATTAAATTAAAAGTAGATTTGTTACAAACTCAAAACAGAAAATATATTAATGTTGGGGAACATGCATTGTGATAAATGTGACTTCATTTTTAATTGACACTAGGACCAAGTGAACCCGTTGGGCCCAAACCTTTCCTGCTTTGGTGCAGCACCCTCTCCTCCCCCTCCCCTCTCCACTCCCCACCCTCCCCCCTCCCTCCCTCTCCCTCCTCCCCTCCCCCTCCCCTCCTCTCGCCCCTCCCCCTCTCCCCCTTCCCCACCCCACTCCATCCCCCTCAACTCCCCCTCCCTCCCTCCTCCCCCTCCCTCTCCCATCCTTCCCCCTCTCCCCCCTTCCCCTCTCCCCCTTCCCCGCCCCACTCCATCCCCCTCAACTCCCCTTATCCTCCCTCCTCCCCCCCTTCCCTCCCCCCTCCCTCCCTCCCTCCTCCTCCCTTGGAGATAGATTTAAACTTTAAAATGTGAATAACTTTAAAATATATAACACCGATTTCAATGAAATTTCTTCCATTAGCACCAAAGGGACGACGGTGAGTAAGGTGGGCCTAAAATTGTCGCGCTATCATGTACCGTTTTGGCTGTAGTTCAGGAACAAACAGACAAACAAACGAGAGTCTTAGTTTATAGATGTCTACTGGCACCTTTCCATCCACAGAAAAAGCACCGAGGCTCATTTGTGACTGGGCTGTTTATCCCAGCAATGAGAGCTGACAGAAGCTTGTTCCCCTGAACTGGGACTCGTTCACACTCACCCTACACGACTGCACCATTGCAAATCCCATCCGCTATAAGTAGCCATCGCCCTCAAGTATCTGAAGTTACGCCCAGTTGCCTGGGGCAACCCAGAGCTCAGCTTGAGATCAGGAGTTAACCTCTGAGGAGGTAGGGCGCGTGATTTATGCTGCCACATGACCCTCAGCAGCCATGGAAAACCTTCATCCATCCAGTCTGGGTTGGATTCACTCACCATTTTATCAACGATAAATCTTGAGTTAGCCTGACCTTTAGACGCAAACATATTGCTGTGAACAGCAATATCTCAATTAACAAAATTGACAAAGGACCATTGCTAAGTGATGAATATGTTCTTGAGCTTTGCATAACCTACATGGAAATGATCCCGGATAATAAAACAGAATCCTTTTAGAACCAGGTTCGATTGATCCTTGTAATTATTAATGCTCCAAGTCACCCCAGTGGGGAAAATAGTTGTCCTTGTAAATGCAAAGTGTCTTGTTACAGTGGAATATATGGAGAACATTAAGGACTTGCTCCAGTTCCTGCTGGGCTGAGGCAAAGCTCGTTGTCGTTAGCTCACAGAATAATGGAGCAGACCTCCAGAGGATGCCTGTACAGAGTCTATAAAAAAACACTGATGCCAACCGTGACGGCAGTATTGTGTTCAGTTCTGGTTGCCATTTAGTTGCTCACTGTGGGTTCTCTATGTGCTTTAGAATCAAGCAGTCGTCGATGGAACAAGGAGGGAGTCCCTGCAGGCCATGCCAAGCCGTTCAAGTGACCCCTATTTGCGGCACAGATGGACACACATACACCTCCCTGGTGGGTCTCTTTTTCTATGATTTGCTGTGACTGCAACACCCAGCATGAAAGGGCAGCAAAAACACATTCAATGTTTGCTTTCCAAAGATAACTGGATAAATAACTAGGGAACAAACTGGGTAAAATGATAACGAGGTGAGTTAGGAGGTAAAGTTTTTTCCAACATTCAAATCAGGTACAATGAACTGAAAGGCTTTTTGTCTCGACAACACCAGAAAGGCCTTGGTTTGGTCATGGTGCTCAAAATGGTCGCATTCCGAGAGTTGCTGTGCGGATAGCCCATATCAAAACTTGCCATTTTCCACGCAAAGCACAGTATATTACTCCAACAATGGTGGGTAGCTGCAGCATTTCCTACAGTGTTGTTGTTCATAAGCAGGCATTCAAGCTAATATTTCAAGATTGTGTAGGAAGAAACTGCAAATGCTGGTTTAAACCGAAGATATACATAAAATGCTGGTGACTTTTTCACTCAGAGAGTTGTAAATCTGTGGAATTCTCTGCCTCAGAAGGCAGTGGAGGCCAATTCTCTGGATGCTTTCAAGAGAGAGCTCGATAGAGCTCTTAAGGATAGCGGAGTCAGGGGGTATGGGGAGAAGGCAGGGACGGGGTACTGATTGAGAATGATCAGCCATGACCACATTGAATGGTGGTGCTGGCTCGAAGGGCTGAATGGCCTCCTCCTGCACCTATTGTCTATTGTCTATTGTAACACAGCAGGTCAGGCAGCATCTCTGGGGAAAAGGAGTAGGTGATGGTTCAGTTTGAGACCCTTCTTCAAATTCTGAAGAAGGGTCTCGACCCGAAATGTCACCTATTCCTTTACTCCAGCGATGCTGCCTGACCCGCTGAGTTACTCCAGCATTTTGTGAATATTTCAAGTGTTCAATTGTCGTCATACGCACCAAAACAGAACAATAAAATTCATACTTGTATAGGATTAACAGGACTGTAAACACAGTACTCAATAGATAACATGAATTTATTTTTTTTAAACCAGGTTTGATAACAAAAAAAACAGTATTAATGCAAAACTAAATTAAAACCCCAAGTCCCGAGTGCAATCAAGACAATTTGTTGTTTGGTGTCCAGTTGGTGTTTGTAGTGGTTGTTTGTAAGAATAGATTTTTATAATCTGTTGTTATTTATGCTGAAAGGCTTGTGTTCTGTTGTGATCACCGCTTTGAATTTATTCCATTACTCAAAGCTGTTCATTGCTGGAATACTTAACTCCCCGTGGACCAATTTAAAATTCCCTCATAGAATACGAAAGCGTATAATACTGGAAAAACCCAGCAGGTCAGGCGGCACCTGTGAGAAGAGAAACAGAGTCAACGCTTCAGGTTGAAGACGTTGGCGTCAGGTCTGGGAAGGGAAGCTTGCTGGGCTGCAGGGAGGGGTGTCTCTGGTACAGTAAGACATGGTGACCATTGGGATGAGCAGTAAACAGGGTTATCTAGTCAATGAGTGTTTGGGAGCAGAAAGAGAGTGAGAACCTAGACAAAAGGACATAGCAGTTGCAAAATGCAGAGCAGCAAGACATGCCTTGCACGTCAGTGTGGCACATTCACTCTGTATTTCTTCCCCCAGATGTGACCAACCCCAGAACAATATTTCGAGTATTTTCTATTTTTATTTTAGATTTACAGTCATAGCAATCCTTTTAAACTCCTTCACTGGATTTGTACAACCTTGTCCCATAATCTCCTGCAACCTGACCCCCAGCTCTACTGGTTATTGTTAGACCAGCGATCCCCACACACTAGCACTATCCTACACACACTGGAGACAATTTGCAATTTTACCAAAGCCAATTAACCTACAGATCTGTACGTCTTTGGAGTGTGAGAGAAAACTGGAGCACCCGGAGAAAACCCATGCAGTTCACGGGGAGAATGTACAAACTCCATACAGACAGCGCCCGCTGTAACCCTACCGCTGCGCCACCGTGCCGCCCATGAGATTTAACAAGGCAGTGCCGTGAACAATGCTAAACATCCTCAGTACTGTAAGACAAGTCTCAAGAGTGTCCATCAGTTTAGTTTATTGACATGAGGTACAATGCATGATTATAATCGAGCCATTTACAGTGTAAAGATACATGATAAGGGAATAACGCTTAGTGCAAGGCAAAGCCAACAAAGTCGAATCAAGAATAGTCCAAGGGTCACGAAAGAGATAGATAGTAGTTCAGCACTGCTCTCTGGTTGTGGTAGGATGCCGTCGCAGCTGCGGCTTGCCTGCAGTCCGTCTGTCTTTTGTGTTTTTTGTTGTTTTTGTCTCAATTGTAGTGTTAATATGATGTAGTGTTGTATGTTATGTTTTGGGGGGGGGGGGGGTGGGAGGGAACGGGAACTGTAACTGTAACATTCTCTCTCCAGAACGGAGACGCGACCTTTGTTCTGTATCGTGTCTCCGTTCCCGTTGCGGCCTACCACCGGCCATGCACCTGGGACCACCTGGGTCTCTGGTTCGCAGAGCCCGCGGTCCGGACTCACCACCTGCGGCGCTGGCTGCCTGCGAATGCTGCGGGAACGGCTGCGACTCGTCTCCGGAGGCTCCGGCGCGGGCCGCGTGGACGTCGGAAGCCCGCAGGCCCCTGGATGGGGGCCGACATCGGGAGCTCCGGCAGCGGCAGAGGCAACGTGTCCGCCCGCCCCGAATCGCGGGGCTTGGGTCGGCCCGCCACGGACCTTTCACCATCCGGCGCGGCCTGAAATAGGCCGCGGGATTTTTTTTCACCGCCCAGCGGGGGCTTCAATATCGGGAGCCCCGACCGCCCCGACGTGGCAACTCCAACAGCCTGACCGCGGGACAAGACGGCAGGGAAGAGAAAAAGACATTCTGGCCTTCCATCACAGTGAGGAGGGACTGGAGGAGACTCACTGTGATGGATGTTTCTTTTTGTTTGGTGTCAGTTTGTGATTGTATGTGTTATTGCATTTTTATTGATTAATCTTATTGGTCTTATTGTTCAACTGCGGGTAATGTTTCATTTTACTACACATTTATGTGTATGTAACAAATAAACGACTATTGACTATTGACTATTGATTGATGATTCAGTTGCCTGATAACAGCTGGGAAGAAACTATCCCAGTTTGGGATTTAAACCCACAGCCTTCTAATAATAAGGCACAAAGTTTGACCCGCAAAACCACAAATGTCACCTGTGTGTGGGATTGGGATACAGTCTGAGGTGAGACTGAGCCAGTTTGTGAATTGATTTGACAATCTCAAACCTTCATTCCCTAGAATGTATTTTCCAGATCTGACGTGAAGAAGAGCCATCCTTATTTTTAAGTTATGCCATCTTATTTTTCTTAATTGGGCCCCATGTTTTGTGCTAATGATTTCAGGGGATTGGTTGCTTGGGAGGGAGAGATAGATCAGCCATGATTGAATGGCGGAGTAGACTTGATGGGCCGAATGGTCTAATTCTACTCTGATCACTTATGATCTTGTGATTGCTCTGTTTATCCAGGCAGTGTTGGGCATGTGTCCAATGCCATTCCATCAAACTAAAATGAAAATAACCTTTGGGGAAAGAAAAAGGCGAACATTGAAAGGAAATAATTAAAAGGATGAATCAGCCGGCAGCTCGTTGTACAATTATCAACTGTGCATGTTGTTGGATATTGTTCAAGTGAGATCATCGCATTGCCTGCTTCTAATCCCTCTTTATCTCCTGGCTTTCTTCTGCTCCTCCTTTTCTCCCTCTCCTCCTCCCCCTCTCTGCAGTGTAAACTGGAGCTGCAGGTATGTCTGACTGGGAAACAGCTCAGCCTGCAGTGCGAAGGCAAGTGTCCATGTCCAACTGGAAGCACCTCCACCTCTGATCCAGGCAACAAACCAGGTGAATGCCAGACACAGGCACAAAGGGCCAGTGCTAACCGGGCAGCCCTTGGATGGCTGGGCGATAGCCAAGGACCTGATGGTCTCTGCTCGTGTAAACATACAGGGCTGCGGCTGCTCGGATGTTAAGGTTGCTCAATGCTGCAATTGTTTCGTTTTCGTTTTAGTTTAGAGATACAGCGCGGAAACAGGCCCTTTCGGCCCACTGGGTCCGCGCCGACCAGCGATCCCCACACATTAACACTATCCTATATCCACTAGGGACAACCTTTACATTTACCAAGCCAATTAACCTACATACCTGCACGTCCTTGGATTGTGGGAGGAAACTGGAGCACCCGGAGAAAACCCATGCAGGTCACGGGGAGAACGTACAAACTCCGTACAGACGGCGCCCGTAGTCGGGATCGAACCCGGGTCTCCGGCGCTGCATTCGCTGTAAGGCAGCAACTCTACCCCTGCGCCACCGTGCCGCCCTTGATAGGGTCTTGCCCATTAGGGAACATGAAGTATAAGGGAATCAGGTGGATATAAATTGGATATAAATTCTCTTCTACATCCCGCAGCTCCGCTCTTGCTCCCCATCCCCACACTCGCAACAAGGACAGGATCCCCCTCGTTCTCACCTTCCACCCCACCAGCCAGCGGATCCAACATATCATCCACCAACATTTCCGTCACCTACAACAGGACCCCACCACTGGCCATATCTTCCCATCCCCTCCCCTCTCTGCATTCCGCAGAGACCGTTCCCTCCGCAACTCCCTGGTCCACTCGTCCCTTCCTACCCAAACCACCCTAACCCCGGGCACTTTCCCTTGCAACCGCACAAGATGCAACACCTGTCCCTTTACCTCCCCCCTCAACTCCATCAAAGGACCCAAACATTCTTTCCAGGTGAGACAGAGGTTCACCTGCACCTCCTCCAACCTCATCTATTGCATCCGCTGCTCTAGATGTCAACTCATCTATATCGGCGAAACCAAGCTCAGGCTCGGCGATCGCTTCGCTGAACACCTGCGCTCGGTCCGCATTAACGCAACTGATCTCCCGGTGGCCCAGCACTTTAACTCCCCCTCCCATTCCCAGTCTGACCTCTCTGTCATGGGCCTCCTCCATAGTGAGGCCCGCCGGAAATTGGAGGAGCAGCACCTCATATTTCGCCTGGGCAGTTTGCGGCCCGGTGGTATGAACGTCGACTTCTCCAACTTCAGATAGCTCCTCTGTCCCTCCCTTCCCCTCCTCCTTCCCAGATCTCCCTCTATCTTCCTGTCTCCACCTATATCCTTCCTTTGTCCCACCCCCGACATCAGTCTGAAGAAGGGTCTCGACCCGAAACGTCACCCATTCCTTCTCCCCCGAGATGCTGCCTGACCTGCTGAGTTACTCCAGCATTTTGTGAATAAATCGATTTGTACCAGCATCTGCAGTTATTTTCTTATAAATTGGAGCAGAATCAGGCCATTCGGCCCATCACTCCACCATTCAATCATGGCTGATCTATCTTTCCCTCTCAACCCCATTCTCCTGCCTTCTCCCCTGACCCCCGTATAATCAGGAATCTATCTATCTCTGCCTTAAAAATATCCAATCACAGCCTCCCTAGCATTCTGTGACAATGAATTCCACAGATTCATCACCCTCTGACTAAAGAAATTCCTCATCTCCTTTCTAAAGGTACATCCTTCTATTCGGAGGCTATGGCCTCTGGTCCTAGACTCTCGCACTAGTGGGAACATCCTCTCCACATCCACTCTATCCAGGCCCTTCACTATTCAAAAGTATTGTAGACTTCCATATTTCCTTTTAAAATCGGAGCCGATTCAGCCCATTGTGCCTACGTCAAAGAGAGAGAGTAATCCCGTTCTCCCACTATTTTTTGCTGCCACCTATTCTCCTCGCATTACTTGCCATTCCATCACCACCTAAATTAGGAGCAAGTTACAGTCACTGAATGACATGCCAACTTGAGTACATATTGAGAGGGAATATTGGTCCACCTTATGGAAACTCACGCAGGGTCACGGGGAAAACGTGCAAACTCCTCACAGACAGTGTTCCTCCCACACTCCAAAGACCTACAGATTTGTAGGCTAATTGGCTTGGTAAAAACGTAAATTGTCCCTAGTGTGTGTAGGATAGTGTTAGTGTGCTGGGATTGCTGGTCGATGCAGACCCGGTGGGCCAAAGGGCCTGTTTCCGCACTGTATCTCTGAACTAAACTACACAGACACTCAGTGCTGCGAAACCTCAGAATTCAGGGTGCAGTACAGTTGTTGCATGTTCAATGTTAGTTGCAACGTCTGCCTGCTGTATTAATTCAATAGATATGAATATCAGGCAAGCTGTTCTACAGGCAGCCACTGGGCTTGCTTTGCATCATCACCAATTGTGCCATCTTGTCCCAAAGTTCCTCCCTCGCCCGTCCACCATGTCTCCAAACAGTGGACAAGGGTTGCGTTGCTCCCTCTCCGATGCCTTGTGCTGCCATAACGTGGGTGCGGTTGTCAAACGCACACAGCTCCTTTATCTCTTGCTCTCTGCCCCTCTCTCTATCTAGCCGGGTGTACGGGCCAGGACCTTGCAGATCTTGGTGATCGACTCAGGGACTGGTTCCAACTACTGCACGAAAATGCCAAGCAAAACACCTCGGGCAGCTCAACGGACAGTGGTAAGACCATGAAGCATTCTGTCCTCGATACCCATCGATGCGAAGATGCCACTGCAGGGAGATCAACTGGCAATCGGATTCCACCAATAAATAGATTCCACAAGTACCAGAGCATGGAGGCCCAATATTGTCCATCGCAGTCTCCGAGCTGGCTTTCAGGGGGTTGGCACTCTTGCCATTTAAATGCTAATTTGTTGGTTCCGATCCTGTTCCGTGGACCTGAACACGAAAGCAAGGCCGATGCTTCAGGCCGATGCTGAGAGAATGCCGCGTTATTGGAGAAGCGATCTTTTGGATGGGATATTAGATGGTTTTTGCACTGCACAAGATCCCTTCACACACTTCTGATCATTGTGTGGCCGTCAACCAATTCCATCAAACAATGTGCAGTAAAAGTCCAATAATCGGGCATGTGATTGTCTGGACATCCTGCTGATCCAGATCTGGCTCTGTTGTTAGTGAGGAAGGCCAACAAGAACAATGGGGGACCGGGAGGGAGGGGGGGGGCACCAAGAACGATGGGGTCCCGACCGGGGGGGGGGGGGGGGGGGGGGGGAGGTGCTGCCACGAGCGGCGGCAGGCAGTAGGTAAGAATGTTCGGTGAACCTTTGTGACTTTGTCCGCGCCAAAACGTGGTGACACTTGTGTACTGCCCAGGGGACGTCTGCTAGGTGATTTTACCAGGTTGTATGCAAAACAAAGCGTTTAACCGTACCACGGTGCATGCGACAATAAAGTACCATTGAACCACTGAGCTAGGGTCCAAGTACAGCTGAGCCTGGGATCCAGATGTCCTTCCCTCCCTCCCCCACCCAAATTGTACCAGTTTTAAAGTGGTCTTGTTGAGTCTCATTGTCTGTAACTTGTTTTCACCAAGCCCTCAGCTAACAGTGGCCTGTTTCCTTTATCAGCGTTACTTTTTTGCATATCTTTCATTCATTTGTTCTATATCTCTCTCCTCATCGTCTATATCTCTCGTTTCCCTGCGGGACAGGCAGCATCTCTGGAGAGAAGGAATAGGTGGCGTTTTGGGCGGAGACCTTTCTTCAGACTGAGAGTCAGGGGAAAGGGAACCAGTCTCGAAATTGCATTGTCCTTTCAAGAATGAAGCCAATAGAAGATAACACCTTTCATAACGCCTGCAGGTTAGCTCGATTGTCTCGTTCCCTCCGTGATTGTAACCTCTGCTCCTTCTCTCCAAAGTGTTGGATAAGAGCCTGGTGGCGAGCTGCAGGGATTCCATCGGCTGGATGTTCTCCAAGCTGGATACGGATGTGGACATGTTTCTGGACGAGACGGAGCTTGCGTCCATCAACCTGGACAAGTACGAGGTCTGCGTGAGGCCATTCTTCAACTCCTGTGACACCTACCGGGATGGGCAGGTCTCCATGGCCGAGTGGTGCTTCTGCTTCTGGAGAGAAAGTACGTTGCCGGCATTTGGGGACGTTCCCTTACTTCATGGCTGATGTTTCAGTTTTAGTTTTAGAGATACAGCGCGGAAACAGGCCCTTCGACACACCGAGTCCGCGCCGACCAGCGATCCCCAAACACTAACACTATCCTTGGCTTGTATACACTGGAATTTAGACAGATGAGAGGGGATCATCGAAATATATAAGATTATTAAGGGGTTGGATATGTTAGAGGCAGGAAAGGGGTAGGCCATTTAGAACGGAGATGAGGAAAATCTTTTTCAGTCAGAGAGTTGTGAATCTGTGGAATTCTCTGCCTCAGAAGGCAGTGGAGGCCAATTCTCTGAATGCATTCAAGAGAGAGCTAGATAGAGCTCTTAAGGATAGCAGAGTCAGGGGGTATGGGGAGAAGGCAGGAACGGGGTACTGATTGAGAATGATCAGCCATGATCACATTGAATGGCGGTGCTGGCTCGAAGGGCCGAATGGCCTCCTCCTGCACCTATTGTCTATTATCTATTATCCGACACACACCTAGGGATAATTTCTAATTTTACCAAGCCAAAGGCCTACACACCTGTACGTCTTTGGAGTGTGGGAGGAAACCGGAGCTCCCGGAGAAACCCCACACAGGTCACGGGGAGAACGTACAAACTCCGTTCAGACAGACCCCTTAGTCAGGATCGAACCCGGGTCTCTGGTGTGTAAGGCAGCAACTCCACCGCAGTGCCACTGTGATGTGTTCTCTGTAGGTGATGGAAATGCAAATATTTATGGATGGTTCCTTAAATTAAAGTGGGACCTTATTCTGTTATGTAAAAATACTGTTGGCATTTATGGACAGCTCCCTTATTCAGGATTGTCCCGTGTGATAATCATGCACTTTTGTGTGCCATGAGCTTGTATCATCTTCTGTGTTGTGATAATAAGGTGACCATCCGTGGGTCAACCTTCCTCCAGGAAGTATACTGTTCTGCTTGTGTGGGCGAGATCACTTCTGGAGAGTCCTTTACTTTAACAAGTGTCAAATTCCATAAGCACTGTTGCTAGAATCTTGAGAAGAAAAACAAAACGGGTCAGGCAGCATCCGTGGAGGGAAATGGACAGAGATAGTTTCGGGCCGAAACTCCTCTTGAAAGTCTGAGAGTTCCGACCCAAATCGTCATCTGTCCATTTCCCTTCACAGATGTTGCCCGACCTACTGAGTTCCTCCAGCAGTTTGTTTTTTTGCACAGTGCTGTGTCAATAGCACAAGCATCCTCTGACTTCAGAAAGGATTCTGTTCTGTGCAGACAGGGAACCAGCAACTGCTAATTGTAGAAATGAAATAATAGCAGTTACTAACATTGACAAGATTACTGCCTCTGTTGAAAAGCTATTTGCTGCTTTAAAAACATCCTCGCCGACCAGCGATCCCCGCACATTAACACTATCTTACACCCACTAGGGACAATTTTCACATTTACCCAGCCAATTAACCTACATACCTGCACGTCTTTGGAGTGTGGGAGGAAACCGAAGATCTCGGTGAAAACCCACGCAGGTCACGGGGAGAACGTACAAACTCCGTACTGACGGCACCCGCAGTCGGGATCAAACCCGGGTCTCCGGCGCTGCATTCACTGTAAAGCAGCAACTCTACCGCTGCGCCACCGTGCCACCCCGATTACAGTGAAAATCCTCTTTGCAGTAGCCTCACTGGCACATAGACTCTGGCAACACTCAAGAACATAAACTATACATGATTTCTGTGAAAGACAATGGAAAAATACTGCACAAAAAAAAAAAGACAGTATTAGAAAACTGGATTGAACCCGGGTCACTGGAGCTGTGAGGCAGCTGCTCCAGTAACTGCACTGCAGTGCCATCCATCTGCAATCTCCTGTAGAACTGCATACCTCTGAGTTCTCTGCATTCCTCCAATTCCGACCTCTTGTGCCTCTCTGACTTCTATTGCTGACTCTGCTTTCAGCTACCAAGTCCTAAATATGGAGAACTCCGTCCCCAAGCCTGGCTTTGTCTCCACTCTCTCCCCTTAGAAAAACTGTTTTAGCAGCCGTTCCATTAAAGATGATGGCACTGGACTCCAGAGGCAATGTTTCACATGGATAGCCAGGGACAAACATGTACCCCAATACTTTGATCAAACATTTGCTTGGAAACCCGTGTAACGCAGTTTTGTTTGAAAACATGATATATGAATGAATGCCGCCTGGATTAGAGGGTGGGAGAGTCTGGAGCACTATAAGCTGAGGGTAGACCTGATAGAAATATACAACATTTGGAGAGTCATAGATAAGGTAGACAGTCAGAACCTTTTTCCCCAGGGTGAAAATGTCTAAGATTAGAGATCATAATTTTAAGGTGAAAGGGAAAAAGTTAAAAGGAGACGTGTGGGACACGTTTTTTTACACAGATTGCAGTGGAGCCTGGAATGTGCAGGGGTGCTGGTGAAGTGAAGACATGATCGATAAGCTGCTTTTAGATAAGCACATGGATATGCCAGGAATGGAGGGGTATGGATCATGTGCAGGCAGATGAGATAAGATTAGCTTGGCATCATGTTCGGCACAGACATTGTGGGCAGAAGGGCCTGTTCCGGTGCTGGATGGTACTACGTTCTAAATGCAAGTTGTTGATGAACTCTCTCTTTGTGTTATTGCAGAGCCCCCCTGCCTTGTTGAGCTGGAAAAGATCCAACTGCAAGAGGCAGCACAGAAGGTGCCTGGTGAGTCTCAGCTAGAAGCTGTAAGCTTCTTCACACCCTGGGGATTCTGTAGCCCGCAGCCTGCAGAATCATAGTGCAGCCAAATGAATCCTCTGCAAATAAGTAACTTCAGCCGTCTGTGTGTGTGTAAGCTAGAAATACACCAGGAATGGCAATGTAGTGATTCTTTTGTTGCAGATGTAAAGATCTATGTAAAGATAATACGGTGAAATGAATCCCATCCAACTTTGGGAAATAGAGATTCAGTTAATTAAATAATCAGCAAGCAAATGATGTCACTTTATGATATCATAATATAATATTAAAAATGCATATATATAACATTATTATATTAAAAAACACACACACACATAGACACACCCACACATTTACACATATAATATACACACACACACACACATATATATATATATATATACACACACACACATGGACACACCCACACATTTACACATATAATATATATATATATATATATATTTACACACGCACACATATATATAAGTATAAGAAAATAACTGCAGATGCTGGTACAAATCGATTTATTCACAAAATGCTGGAGTAACTCAGCAGGTCAGGCAGCATCTCGGGAGAGAAGGAATGGGTGACGTTTCGGGTCGAGACCCTTCTTCAGACTGATCCTTCTCTCCCAAGATGCTGCCTGATCTGCTGAGTTACTCCAGCATTTTCTGAATAAATATATATATGTATATATATATATATATATATATATATATATATATACACATATATACACATATGGACACACCCACACATTTACACATATTATATATATATATATACACACACACACATGGATACACCCACACATTTACACATATATATTATACATACACACACGCATACAAATATATATATATATATAATATATATATATATATATATATATATATATACACACACACATATACACACACCCACACATAGACAGACCCACACATTTACACATATATATTATATATATACACACACACCCACACACACATATATATATATAAAATTATGGTTAATTATACAATTAGATAACACGGATCAGATTGTTGGCTGCTCTGGTCGAGCTGCTGCCTCACAGCTCCGGGTTCAATCCTGACCTCGGGTGTTGTCTCTGGAGTTTTCTCCAAGTGACTGCATGGGATTCCCATGAATTCTCCAGTTCTACATCCCAATGAGATGGACGCTGGCAGGTTAATGTGCCATTAGTGTGCAAGATTAGTTTAGTTTAGAGATACAGCGCGGAAACAGGCCCTTCGCATATTAACACTAACCTACACACACTAAAGACAAGTTTTACATTTACCAAGCCAATTTACCTACAAACCTGTGCGTCTTTGGAGTGTGGGAGGAAACCGAGGATCTCGGAGAAAACCCACGCAGGTCAAGGTTTCAAGGTCCAGTTTATTGCCACATGTACCAATTAAGGTGCAGTGAAATTTGAGCCAATTAACCTACTGGCCAATACGTCTTTGGAATGTGGGGGGAAACCGGAACACCCAGAGAAAACCCACGTGGTCACAGGGAGAATGTACAAACTCCGTACAAACAGCACCCATAGTCGGAATCGAACCCGGGTCTCTGGCGCTGTAAGGCAGCAACTCTACCGCTGTGCCACCGTGCTGCCCAGTGAGCAGCAGAATCCAGGGGAGAAGGTGATGGGGAAATGTGTTTTTTTTTAAGGGATTAGTGTAAATGGTTGCAGGATAGTCAGGGTTGGGTTGAAAGGTCTGTTTTTGTGCTGGATGGCCTCTATGATCTCTACCCAATTGTTGTATAAAATCAACGCAAGCTCATCATGTCCATTCATGGAAGTCCTTACCCACTTTGGCCTAAATATCTCTCCACCCACAGGGCTAGCATTGATCCATACCGACTCTCTGAAAATATCCTGGTCAAAACTGGAACTGCAGTGGTTCAATAAACAGGCTCACCTCTGCAAGGGATAAAACCATTAATTAAAGGAACTGCAGATGCTGATTTATACCAAAGATGGACACAAAAAACTGGAGTAACTCAGCGGGTCAGGCAGCATCTCTGGAGAAAATGGACAGGTGTCGTTTTGGGTCGGAACCCTTCTTCAGACTTAAAACAATAATTATGTAGGGCGTTAATCTATATTAGCAGTAATGGCATGGAGGATATATTCATGGAATGAAAAGAGTTGGTTTTCTGGATCTGTGTGATAAGTGATCAAAAGATATAGGAGCAGAATTAGGTCATTCAACCCATCAAATCTGTTCAGCCATTCGATCATGTCTGATATATTTTCCCCTCTTAACCCCATTCTCCTACCTTCTCCCTGCTTTGGGTCAGAGAGGGAGGAGGGTATTTTTGACCTGGTTTTGCACAATGAGAAGGGATTAATTGATAATCAGGTGGTTAGTTCATTAGTTCTCAAATGATAGGAGCGGAATTAGGCCATTCGGCCCATCAAGTCTATTCTGCCATTCAATTGTGGCTGATCCATCTCTCCGTCCTAACCCCATTCTCCCGCCTTCTCCCCATAGCCCCTGACTCCCGTACTAATCAGGAATCTATCTCTCTCTGCCTTAAAAATATCCATTGACTTGGCCTCCGCAACCTTGGAGTCCTTGCGGGAAGAGTTATCAATAGACAATAGACAATAGACAATAGGTGCAGGAGTAGGCCATTCAGCCCTTCGAGCCAGCACCGCCATTCAATGCGATCATGGCTGATCATTCTCAATCAGTACCCCGTTCCTGCCTTCTCCCCATACCCCCTCACTCCGCTATCCTTAAGAGCTCTATCCAGCTCTCTCTTGAAAGCATCCAACGAACTGGCCTCCACTGCCTTCTGAGGCAGAGAATTCCACACCTTCACCACTCTCTGACTGAAAAAGTTCTTCCTCATCTCCGTTCTAAATGGCCTACCCCTTATTCTTAAACTGTGTGATAGTGATAGAGTTTTACATCAAGGTTAAAGTGATTTTGTTCATTCAAGTCTTAAATTTTAAACAAAGCAAACTGAGAAGAAATGTTATAATTCAAACGTAATTGAATCTTTGGAAATCTCAGTGAGGGCTGAGAGATTTAAATTGCTAGGTTCCAAATGGTTTTGGATATTGTGTCTATCATCAACCCCAGCAGTGCATTTCAGGCACTCACCACCCACCTGTGTGAGAAAAAAAACTTACTCCACACGTCTCCGTTAAACTTTGCCCCTCTCACCTTAAAGCTGTGCCCTCCAGAATTTGATATTTTCATCCTGGGAGAAAGAGGTTCTGACCGTCTATCCCATCAATGCCTCTGATAATCTTTCTAGAGTTTTATCGAGTCTCCCCTCAGCCTTCAGCGTTCCAGAGAAAACTATCCAAGGCTGAGATCCCATGAAACGGTCAGGTTCCCCCGGAATCTGTTCCCATGAAATGTAATAGGCCATTATTTGGTTGACCAGTTATTGCCCAAACCACAACTCTGCTGTCTCCGAAGATAGGCACAAAATACTGGACAGGCAGCATCTCTGGATAGAAGGAATGAGTGACGTTTCTGGTTGAGACCCTTCTTCAGACCTCTGAAGCTCAATGAACATACACTGTATTTGGCCCTTGCATGCTGAGAGAAAGACTCCAACTGATGCCCTTCTCTTGAAGTTTTGCCCGATCTCTTTTGGTCAGCTATTGGCTAGCTTGCACATCTGATTGAACTTTGTGTGAATGTGGGCAACAGGGATGGAAGGGTTGGTGGTAACATTGAGATGCACACCCGTGTAGTGAGATGCACACACGTGTAGTGAGTACACCAGTATCTACCCCACATCGAAGGATAAATACTCAGACAAAGTTCGAGGCTTTTACAAAGGCTCGGCCATCTTGAGCAATTGACACTCAGGACTTTGATTTGCAAAAAACCTTTCAGCATGAAGGTTTGCAAAATTGTGGGCTGATAAATGTTGGTTAATGAGTAGGCTGTCGTTGGCTAACTGGTTATTTGCAGTTTGAGAAGGTCTAAGCTAAAACAAATTGAAAAATAGATTAGATTGTTTCTGTAATTTGTCTTGGCTACACATAAGCAAACACCAAAAACCCTCACGTAAGCCCCGATGAGTTAATGACCGTTTGTTGCGCAGAATGGTCTTACAGGTCTCCCCCACCCCCCCTCCCCGGTTACTTTTGTTCATTTACCCGATGTGGCAGCACTGACACCTGATGCCGTTCCTTGCTCCTCAGCTAAATGGCCAACTCCTGCTTGGTCTTCTTCATCTGCTCCAACAGCTGTGGGTAGGGGAGCTACCCTGGGGTGTGGGGAGGGAGTGCCAAGATGTCCTGTCCACCTCCATGAAAGAATAGACACAAAATGTTGGAGTAACTCGGTGGGACAGGCAGCATCTCTGGAGAGAAGGAATGGGTGACGTTTCGGATCGAGACCCTTCTTCGAACTTCAGCATCTGCAGTTCCTTCCTACACATTCCTTGAAAGAATAAGTTATTTCCAAGGCAGGTTAGTGGGGTGCTTTGGAGAGAAGTCACAATAGCCCCATGCCCTTGCCCTCTGGGAGAGAGGTCACAGGTGATAATCACATGGCTGTCTGTGGGAGTTTGCAGTGTACAACCCAGCCTTGCTTTCACACATTGATTGCATGATTTCATTTCCGAAACTGCTTCGCTTGCTGTGAAATCCTCTGAGATGTCTGATGGTTATAGACATACAACAATACAGCACAAAACCAGGCCCTTCAGCCCACAATGTCCGTGCCATATATGATGCCAACCAACTCTTATCTGCCTGCACATAATCCATATACCTGCCCCGTCTCTCAAATGCCACCATCATTTCTGCACCCCTAACAGCTCGTTCCAGGCACACACCACCCAATCAATCAATCAACAGACAATAGGTGCAGCAGTAGGCCATTCGGCCCTTTGAGCCAGCACCACCATTCAATGTGATCATGGCTGATCATTCTCAATCAGTACCCCGTTCCTGCCTTCTCCCCATACCCCCTGACTCCGAGCTCTATCTAGCTCTCTCTTGAATGCATTCAGAGACTTGGCTTCCACTGCCTTCTGAGGCAGAGAGTTCCACAGATTCACAACTCTCTGACTGAAAAAGTTTTTCCTCATCTCCGTTCTAAATGGCCTACCCCTTATTCTTAAACTGTGGCCCCTGGTTCTGGACTCCCCCAACATTGGGGACATGTTTCCTGCCTCGAACGTGTCCAACCCCTTAATAATCTTATATGTTATAAGAATAATCCAATGTGTAAAGAAACATTGCATCACACATCTCCTTTAAACTTTGCCCCTTGCGTGCTACTGTATGTTCCATTTTTTTTCCTTAGTACCTAATCAGATGTACAGCACTTTGGTCAACGTTGGTTGTTTTTAAATGTGCTATACAAATAAAATTGACTTGACTTGACTTGACTTATAATGCCCTCCATTATTGAACATTTCCACATTGGGGGAAAAGGTTCTGACTGTCTACCCTATCCGTGCCTCTCATCATTTTATATACTCCCCTCAACCTCCAGCGTTCTAGTGAAAACAATCCCAAATCTGTCCAACCTTTCATTGTGGCTAATACATCCCTAATCCAGGGGTCACTCTGGCAAACCTTCTCTGCGCCCTTTCCAAAGTCTCCACATCCTTCCTGTAAAAGGGTGACCAGAATTGCATGCAATGCACCGAATGGCGGCCTAACCAAAGTCATATAAAGCCGCACAAGACTCAAGTGTCTTCCCCACTCTCGTCAGTCAGTGTGACTAACCCCACACTCTGCTTCACAGGTACCTTCATCCCCAGCTGCGATGAGGATGGCTACTACAGGAGGCTGCAGTGCAACCCCTCCTCTGTCGAGTGTTGGTGTGTCGACCAGCAAGGCAGTGAGGTGACTGGAACCCGCGTCAAAGGAAACCCAGATTGCGGTAATAAAGTTACATTCGGTTTTACAGTAACTCTGTCCCAGGCAGTTCCCCACCTTTCTTTCCCCACACTCTCAGTCACCAAATGGAGCTGAAACACTGGACTGAATCTGGCTAAGTACGAAACGATAGAACCTTATTCATCCCCAGAAGGGAAATTGGTCTGCCAACAGTCAGAACGCACAAGGCACACAAAAACCCGAAATTATAATTAAATTAAAAGTGAAAAAGTGAGAGAGTCATACAGCATTGAGAGGGTATAGAAGGGAACAGCGGATGCTAGTTTACACCACAGATCGATACAAAATGCTGGAGTAACTCAATGGGGACAGGCAGCCTCTCTGGGGGAAAGGAATTGGTGCCATTCCGGGTCGAGACCCTTCTTCTGACCGGATCTACAGTTTCTTCTGATTACTAATTACTAATGCTCTGCTGATTGTTTTATTTTGCAGACGATGTGGTAAGTTTCTCAGGAGACTTTGGGAGCGGAGTTGGATGGGAGGACGAGGAAGAGAAAGATGGAGAAGAGAACGCAGAGGAGACGGAGGAGGATGAGGGGGAGGGGGAGGTTGGTGAGGCCGACGACGGCGGCTACATTTGGTAGAGAAGCAACAAACGCACTACCAGCCACTTGGCACATATTCCTCACTCTTCATAAGCCACTTTGACCGATAAATTATCTCATCCCCGCCGTGTACATGATCACCAATGACATCCCTGGCACCAGTGAGTACATCATTGACTTATTAACTGCACTATTTCACACGACTGATTTATCACCGTAGCACCGAGAACAGCAAGATAACATCAGTGCACGACCCCTGCTCACCACAGCCCAGAGTGTAGTCCAAGCATGAGGAGAGAGAGAGGGTTGAACGTTGCGTCAGAATAGTGAAGTAGAGATAAGGAACAGCTGGCACGTTATGAGTGTACAGTACACCATTTGTCCCAGTTGCTCAAGAGGATTGAATGAGGGACTCTCAGCTGAGGGAAATACGATCACAGTAGTAGGAACGTTGCTTCCTTCTGAAGGAACGTTGATCGAGTGTACATTTGCCCCTGCTGCTGCTCGCTCCTCACTCCTGCCCCCTCACCCACAGGCTGACCCTCTCTCACCAACCTTTACGTTGCCAAATTGCACAGATTGTTTTTATTTTTTTTTACACACACTAACATCTTCAAATCAGGAATTGTTCCCTGTTCCAACTGTGCAGCGTTTCTGCAGGCCACACACCCCCACCGGCAGGAAACTCCCCAAACTATAACAAGGACAGGCGTTTGGAAATATTCACAACGGTAAAACCATGGGGAAAATCAGCACGCTGGGCACATGGTAGTGGAAGTTTATCTTTGGCCGTTCATGGTCAGTTGCTGGTGGAACGGTGGGGGGGGGGGAGGATGGTTGGTGAAACGATTCAAGTTTGACATGAACAGTCAGAGACATATCATTGCCCCGGTGTGAGAGGTGAGGCTGGTGAGGCTGGTGAGGCTGGCAGGAAGCACAGCGGCACTCTGCAAGCCTTGGCACGAAGAATAGACACTGGCTGGTGTGCGTGCCCAGGTTGTGTTTGGCGTTGAGTTCCACCAGATGGTTTAATGCTCTCAGCACAGGATAGAAATGCTGAACAGGCAGCCGTAATGTTTTCATTTTGAGGAGTGGCCCCTGTTTCTCTCTGGAGGCTATTTGAGAGCAGGCTTTCAAAAGGTGTGACTGAAAATAAACTCCTGTGTGAAACGTTATCCTCAGCAGAACACTTTCCCCCCTGGACCAACACCAGTATAATGTCAGTAACTCCTGTCTCCAGGACAGGCTGTGTGGACATGCACAAGTGTTGAACAGTCCTGGGCTAGCTGATATAGTGTTAGCGAAATGTTTTATTGGTGCTTGTGCCCAGTGTTAAATTGACCTTCAAACACAGTCCATCCACTCCTTCTCTGTAATATCCAGTTGAAAGTAGACCATGAAAAGCCATACACTGCTGAAGTGTAAAATCGATTTTCTAATTGTGTTGCAAGAGGACACTCTCTCTCCCTCTCTCTCTCTCCCTCCCTCTCCCTCTCCCTCCCTCTCCCTCTCCCTCTCTCTCTCTCTCCCTCCCTCTCCCTCTCCCTCCCTCTCCCTCCCTCTCCCTCTCTCTCTCTCCCTCTCTCTCTCTCCCTCTCTCTCCCTCTCTCTCTCTCTCTCTCTCTCTCTCTCTCTCTCTCTCTCTCTCTCTCTCTCCCTCTCTCTCTCTCCCTCTCTCTCCCTCTCTCTCTCTCTCTCTCTCTCTCTCTCTCTCTCTCTCTCTCCCTCTCTCTCTCTCTCTCTCTCTCTCTCTCTCTCTCTCTCTCTCTCTCTCTCTCTCTCTCTCTCTCTCTCTCTCCCTCTCTCTCTCTCCCTCCCTCTCCCTCTCCCTCCCTCTCCCTCCCTCTCCCTCTCCCTCTCTCTCCCTCTCCCTCTCTCTCTCTCTCCCTCTCTCTCTCTCTCCCTCTCTCTCCCTCTCTCTCTCTCTCTCTCTCTCTCTCTCTCTCTCTCTCTCTCTCTCTCTCTCTCTCTCTCTCTCTCTCTCTCTCCCTTTCTCTCCCTCTCTATCTCTCTATCTCTCTCTCTCTCTCTCTCTCTCTCTCTCTCTCTCTCTCTCTCTCTCTCTCTCTCTCTCTCTCTCTCTCTCTCTCTCTCTCTCTCTCTCTCTCTCTCTCTCTCTCTCTCCCTTTCTCTCCCTCTCTATCTCTCTATCTCTCTCTCTTTCTCTCTCTCTCCCTCTCTCTCTCTCACACACACACACATGCAAAACTTGGCACACATAAGCTTACATTTACACAAATGTCTCACAGCCATTCTCTCTCGTACACATGGACACAGACACACACACATTTGCTCGCAAGTGTTGGTGGATGGAGAACAGTCAAGTCACACAGGACCAGCGGAAAGGGGAATATTCTGAAGTAGCAGATAAGACCCTAGGCAGTAAAATTGCCTCACCCTCTGCTCATCTGTCCAGTGAAGTTTTATTTGATGTTCTTTGTGAAGTTTGAACATGTCATTTTGGTGTTACTGGCACTGGACTTCGTCGGGATGCTCCGACACACACAGTGTAGAAGCTACCTAGCCCTGAGGAATGACCTGCTACAAGCAGCACAGGTGCAGAGTGTGAAATGCAGATGGAAGCCATGCCTCTGCAGAAGGATGTGCGGGAAGGAACTGCAGATGCTGGTTTACACCGAAGATAGACACAAAATGCTGGAGTAACTCATTGGGACTTTGGTGAAACGTCACCCATTTCTTTCTCTCCGGAAAAGTTGCCTGTCCCCTGCTGAGTTACTCCAGCATTTTGTGTCTTCTCTTCTGCAGAAGGATTCCTTGTTGCTTGATACTGTCAGGGATGGGGTACACCGACTCTGACCCTCAGCACAATGTTGGAACATCCACGCACATTAACCTCCACCCACACCGACTCCTGCACCAACCCTCACACACACACCTTCACACTGGCCCACACAATGTCCTGCATACAGACCCACATACTGACCTCACAAACACAGACCCTCACTGAACAATTACAGGTGACTGGGGTTACTTTGGGGAGCTACGTCCTCCAGATGACAGTATTTTGGGGGGGTTTGTCATGTCTCTGAATGGTTCCTTTTCATTTCGGACCATGGGTGCAAGTTGCATGATGTTACCAACTGGTTAAACTTCACCCCCGATTACATTGGGAGTTTTTATTGTGAACAATTGTCAGGAGCAGCTTCTTACAGATGGTCGAGGCAGTATCGTCTACGTTACACCTTCCTTCAGAGTCGACATTCCCTCTGGCTCTTTCCTTCTGCCAGTCTGCTAAATCTCTGATGACGTAAAGGCAAAGGCACAAAAATATCATGGAACCTGATGGTTTATGGATGCAGCAACAATCCTCGTGTTGGTATAGATTGTTACCCTGTGGCAGCAGAGGAGTGAAAAGCAAGATTGTTCGTGGGAAGGCACTGCAGACACTGGTTTAAACCGAAGATAGACACAAAAAGCTGGAGTAACTCAGCGGGTCAGGCAGCATCTCTGGAGAAAAGGAATAGGTTGTGTTTCGGGTCTCGAACCGAAACGTCACCAGTTCCTTTTCTCCAGAGATGCTGCCTGACCTGCTGAACTACTCCAGCTTTTTGTGTCTATCTTATAGTTCAGTGTTCTCTGGGTACAATGTGAGTTGTGACTTTATTTCCCAAGCAACCTCCCAGGAAGATGATTGATTGAGTGGAGTGTTTGTTTGGTCTGACCGGTGTGAATTGAGCTGTACTGTTCCTCCACTCTCCACTCTTGACATTCGCTTTTGCAGCTCAGCGCACTGCCTACCACGCACTTGGCCTGAAAACATCCTCCTGATGGCAGCATTCACTCCAATTTTACACTTCATTTCTCCATTTGGGTGTGACTGCTTTTGCGTCGTTCGGGTGATGTGACCATAGACTTGTAGGTCCCGTCTCGTTCCAGTTCGTCATAGCAAATCATTTGAAGATCAGGTATTACAGAGTGGTGTGATGTTATTCACCGCGACAGATGAATGGGTCTGCTGAAGCTGTAGGAATCAATATATTAGTGTAGAGTTTAGAGATATTAACACTGGCTGAAATATGGGAAGGAACTAAAGATTTTCTTAACGAGAGAGGAGAGAGTAGACGAACAAATAAGAATGGGGGAGTGTGTCCCATAACAGTATAATCATATCTGGACTCTATAAACAAATGTTTATGATGTTGCTTTAGATTTTCCTGTGTTCTTGTCTATAAAGGGAATAGTGAGCACTGCAAAATAGCTGAACCATTAGAGTTTAGTTCTCTGTCCAAGCCAAACACAACTTTTTAATATTAACACAAGTAAAAAGGCCAATGCAGCAGAACCTCCATCCACATGCAAGTTATGCCTGTTGATAAATGGTTAAAGGAAAGTTACTAAATTAAAATGTTAACAGTAACCTTATGTTTGTATGCCTGACCATCCAAGATGGCGCCCAACCCAGGCGACTGTTTGTGTGGTAGCCACAGAAGCAGATCTACAAACTCGCATGACAATTGCTCCACACTCTTAAATCTCTAATCCTACAGCAACATTTCTGACTTTAACTATGATCTTAAACTCCTCTCAGATCTGCCCTTCGATCTGTACACTGTAAACGGCTCGATTGGAATCATGTATTGTCTTTCTGCTGACTGGATAACGGGCAACAAAAGCTTTTCACTGTACCTCGGTACAGGTGACAATACTAATAAACTAAACTCGACTGACGTTCAAAGGAGCAAATGTGCAATACATGTCTGCTTAAAGTGTATGATCAGCAGGTAGCGCAATGTAGATGATTAGAGGGTATAATGTGGTCAAGCAGGGGTGCAAAGTGCAGCCCCACTCCTGCACAATACTAGAGATATTTACAGAAGGTGGGTTGGGAGGAGGGGGAAGTGTCAGAGGAACCACCTACACTAATGCCACATATAGCCGTGAGGTGTTCCGTCTGATTCCCTGTGTGGACCATTGGGATAATCCACTATGCTTTTATAATCTGTATGTACATCAAATTCAATCCCATATTTCATTCACAGGATAGATTAATGTATGCCTTGAGGTCTGTGGGATTTACCCAGAATGTATAAATCTTGTTGTACTGAATGTCAACTGCTTGGAGATGTCTTATTCTCAATATTTACATTGTATTTGATAATAAAATAACCCATTTATCCAAAGACTGGTGTGTGTGTTGTTACTGGGTGTTAAAACGTGGTGTTTTACAACACCTTAATGAGAGTTCAAATCAAGATGAGTTTATTGTCACATGCTCATGTGCCTCCTCTTAATAGGGTCATAGATTCATACAGCACACAAACAGGCCTTTCAGTCCAACTTGCCCAAGCCCACCAAGATGCCCCATTGGCGCCAGTTCCACCTGCCCAGCTTTGGCCCCTTTCCATCTAAATCTGTCCTATTCTTATACCTGTCCAAATATATTTTTTAATGCTGTTATAATACCTGCCTCAACTACCTTCTCTGGCAACTTGTTTCAATTGGGCGGCACGGTGGCGCAGTGGTATAGTTGCTGCCTTACAGCGAATGCAGCGCCGGAGACTCAGGTTCGATCCTGACTACGGGCGCCGTCTGTACGGAGTTTGTACGTTCTCCCCGTGACCTGCGTGGGTTTTCTCCGAGATCTTCAGTTTCCTCCCACACTCCAAAGACATATAGGTATGCAGGTTAATTGGCTTGGTAAAATGTAAAAATTGTGGGTCTAGGCGTCTAGGATAGTGTTAATGTGCGGGGATCGCTGGTCGGCGCGGACCCGAGCTATATCTCTAAACTAAACTAAACTTACCTGCATTAAATGTTCAAATGGAACAGAAACAATAACACCAAGAATGAAAGACTAGCTTTTACGTAGCATCTTTTCAGTCAGAGGGTGGTGAAGGTGTGGAATTCTCTGCCTCAGAAGGCAGTGGAGGCCAGTTCGTTGGATGCTTTCAAGAGAGAGCTGGATAGAGCTCTTAAGGATAGCGGAGTGAGGGGGTATGGGGAGAAGGCAGGAACGGGGTACTGATTGAGAGTGATCAGCCATGATCGCATTGAATGGCGGTGCTGGCTCGAAGGGCTGAATGGCCTACTCCTGCACCTATTGTCTATTGTCTATCTTTCACATCCTAAGAACATCTCTGGGTGCTAGTCAGCACATTAAGAACGATCAAAGTGTTGACACTGTGGTGAGACAAGCAACACGATGCAGGAAACAATTGCGAATTTGTCAGCACCTGCAATCAGCAAAATGATGACGAGTGGAAAGTCTGCCTGAATGATGTCAATAGGTTCCCATGGATTTTTGTACAGCCACCCAAAGAGGTGGACAGGACCACTGTTTAACATCTGCACAATTGACAGACCACAGTAAAGGGAGGTCATTGTGGATGCCCATTTCCCATGAGTAAGACTTGAAATTCCAATCTTCTGGCTCAGAGTCGGGAGAGATACCTACTGAGCCAAATGGTGTCTTCTACTTCAAGACTCGCTGCTGTATTGCTGTTAGGCCTGTAACATTAAGCAGTGAACATTCTCAGAAGGTATTTATTTCACAAAATGCTGAAGTAACTCAGCTGGTCAGGCAGCATCTCAGGAGAGAAGGAATGGGTGACATTTTGGGTCGAGACCCTTCTTCAGACTGAAGAAGGGTCTCGACCCAAAACATCACCCATTCCTTCTCTCCTGAGATGCTGCCTGACCAGTTGAGTTACTCCAGCATTTTGTGAAATAAATACCTTCGATTTGTACCAGCATCTGCAGCTATTTTCGTACATTCTCAGAAGGTAAGTGGCCATGCAGTTTAGATTCAGAACTAAGATTCTGCTAAATCTTCCTCATGGAGACACATAGAAACAAACCCTTTGCCCCACTAAATCCATGTTATTTACACTCATCACACATTAATCTCATTAGTTATTCTCCCCCTCTCAGATTCTACCACTCCCCTGCGCGCGAGGGCTAATTTACAATGACCAATTTATCAATAAGCCTGCATATTTTTGGGATGTCGGAGGAACCTGGAAACCCGTGCAGTTAGTGGGAGAACATGCAAACTCCACACAGGTAGCAGCAGAGGTCAGAATTGAACCTAGGTCTCTGGTGCACTAGGAATCACTAGGTTAATTCCCGGAAACACTAGGTTAATTCCCGGAATCACTAGGTTAATTCCCGGAATCACTAGGTTAATTCCCGGAATGGCGGGACAGTCGTATGTTGAAAGGCTGGAGCGATTGGGCTTGTATACACTGGAATTTAGAAGGATGAGGGGGGATCTTATTGAAACATATAAGATAATTAGGGGATTGGACACATTAGAGGCAGGAAACATGTTCCCAATGTTGGGGGAGTCCAGAACAAGGGGCCACAGTTTAAGAATAAGGGGTAGGCCATTTAGAACGGAGATGAGGAAGAACTTTTTCAGTCAGAGAGTGGTGAAGGTGTGGAATTCTCTGCCTCCGAAGGCAGTGGAGGCCAGTTCGTTGGATGCTTTCAAGAGAGAGCTGGATAGAGCTCTTAAGGATAGCGGAGTGAGGGGGTATGGGGAGAAGGCAGGAACGGGGTACTGATTGAGAGTGATCAGCCATGATTGCATTGAATGGCGGTGCTGGCTCGAAGGGCTGAATGGCCTACTCCTGCACCTATTTATTGTCTATTGTCTATTGCAATGAGACAGCGGTCATACTAACTGCACCACTCTGTCACCTTCCCTCAGCGAGTGCTGCAAATAATGGGCTCGCTGCACTGGGGCGTGATCTGATGCATTGCTCAACGTAACAACACGTTGCAGGGTGATTTACCTCCGGATGGTCAGAGGTTTGTTGCGGGATGGACACACACGACTGATATAGTGTTGTTACCCTGCTGAGTCTTACAGCCTCTTGGTTTAGTTTAGCTTAGTTTAATTTACGATTGCATGTGTTAATGGGTAGCTGATGGTCAGCGGAGACTCATGATGGCTGAAGGGCTCGTTTCTGTTGTTGTATGCCGATGACTTTATCTTCTCCCTCGTTAATTTTCAATCGTACTTTGCCCACGGTGGCGCAGCGGTAGAGTTGCTGCCTTACAGCGAATGCAGCGCCGGAGACTCAGGTTCGATCCTGACTACGGGCGCTGTCTGTACGGAGTTTGTACGTTCTCCCCGTGACCTGCGTGGGTTTTCTCCGAGATCTTCGGTATCCTCCCACACTCCAAAGATGTACAGGTATGTATGTTAATTGGCTGGGCAAATGTAAAAATTGTCCCTAGTGGGTGTAGGACAGTGTTCGTGTGCGGGGATCGCTGGGCGGCGCGGACCCGGTGGGCCGAAGAGCCTGTTTCTGCGCTGTATCTCTAAATCTAAATCTAAATCTAATTTTCAATCGTACTTTGCCCAAAAACCCCAGTCTTCTAAGAAAACCCGCGGGAAGGATCTGCAGGTGCTGTTTTAAACCCAAGATAGACACAAAAACCTGGAGTAACTCAGCAGGTCAGACAGCACCTCAGACAGAAAATACAATACAATATAACAGGTATAACAGGTATAACAGAGCTTTATTTGTCGTTCGGTACCGAAGTACCGAACAAAACTACATAGCAGTCATAGAAAAAAAAAAGAACACAAGACACATGACCCCAACACAAACGTCCATCACAGTGACACCAAACACCCCCTCACTGTGAAGGAGGCAACAAAACTTCCCCTCTCTTCCCCACGCCCACGGACAGACAGCTCGTCCCCGACCGACCCGCACAGTCCCCGCACCGGGCGCTGAAACGTCTCGCGGCCGAACCGGGCGATGAAAGGCCCGCGACCAAGCCTTGCGCAGCTAAGTCCCGCAGCCGAGCCGCACCAGCGGTGAAAAGTCCCGCAGCCGAGCCGCACCGGGCGGTGTTAAGTCCCGCAGCCGAGCCGCACCAGCGGTGAAAAGTCCCGCAGCCGAGCCGCACCGGGCGTGGTTAAGTCCTGCAGCCGAGTTGCACCGGGCGGTGTTAAGCCCCGCAGCCGAGCTGCACCGGGCGGTGTTAAGTCCCGCAGCCGAGTTGCACCGGGCGGTGTTAAGCCCCGCAGCCGAGCTGCACTGGGCGGTGTTAAGCCCCGCAGCCGAGCTGCACCGGGCGATGTAAAGTCCCGCAGCCGAGCCGCACCGGGCGGTGTTAAGTCCCGCAGCCGAGTTGCACCGGGCGGTGTTAAGCCCCGCAGCCGAGCTGCACCGGGCGATGTAAATCCAGCGGCCAAGCCGCACCGGGATGTAAAGTCCAGCGGCCAAGCCGCACCGGGATGTAAAGTCCAGCGGCCAAGCCGCACCGGGATGTAAAGTCCAGCGGCCGAGCCGCACCGGGGGATGTTAGGCCCCGCAGCCGAGCCGCACCCCGCGCCGTGAGGAAGAGAAAAGTTCTCCACACCCACCCACCCCCCACACACCACCACCCCCTCCCACACATACACAACCAAAAAAATATATATAAAAATCATCCCAACACCGACACTCAACAAAAAAAGACGGACAGACTGCTAGATTGGGAATGCGCCTCCCATACGATGCAATAAATTAATTAGCTAGTCAGTATTAATTTAAACAACCCAATGAAACAAATTAGAACAGTTTAAAAACAGGATAAAGTGCAAGTAGATCTGTGCCGGTTCGCTGTGCGATGTGACCATCCGGCTCAGCAGGACCGGTTCATAGCAGCTATGGCCCTGGGGATGAAGCTGTTCCTGAGTCTGGAGGTGCGTGCGTAGAAGGCCTTGTATCGTCTGCCCCATGTATGCTGTATGCCTTTCCTTTCAATTGCCATGTTGAATGGTGGGGCAGGCGAGAGACCAGGTGGCCTAGTCCTGATCCTATTTTTCTTGGGTTCTGCTAGAAAAGAGTGTTTAATTGCCATGAGCACCTGGACTGGAACAATGAGATTCTTACTTGCTGCAGCTTTGCCGGCACATTGAACACAACAACGCGGCAAATAAATATATCACTAAACAATGACACAATACATTCTCAGTTGTGCAAGGCAACTAGTATTTATGTAGTGTGGTGACCAAGACGTCGAGCTGTGACCTGACTATTGCCTTGAATATGATCTCTTTGCTTTTATATTCAAGATTCAAGATTCAAGATTCAAGATTCAAGATTCAAGATATCTTTATTTGTCATCCAAAAAACAAGTTTTTTGGACGAAATTTCGTCACCCACAGTCCAACAATAAGAGCAATAAAATAAGCAAATTACACAACCCCAACCAACACAAAACCCCCCAAAAAGAAACATCCATCACAGTGAGTCTCCTCTAGTCCCCTCCTCACTGTGATGGAAGGCCAGAATGTCTTTTTCTCTTCCCCTGCCGTCTTCTCCTGCGGTCAGGCTGTTGTCGTTGCCATGTTCCAGGCTGCGCCGGACGGTGAAATGTCCGCAACTAATTTATCAATTTCACAACTAATAAAGAGCATGCCTATGTTTTAACACTTCATCCAAAACATGAATATGCCAAGTGCAGTCTTACCCAGTACTTGATCTGGATTGTGTAGTCAATTCTTTGAAAAAGGGTTAACCCTGCTTTTGATTTTGATTTTGAACACAGTTGCTGCCCTACAGCACCAGAGACCCGGGCTCGATCCTGACTACAGGTGCCGTCTGCACAGAGTTTGAACGTTCTCCCTGTGACCACGTGGGTTTTCTCTGGGTGCTCCGGTTTCCCCCCACACTCCAAAGACGTATTATAAGAAAATAACTGCAGATGCTGGTACAAATCGAAGGTATTTATTCACAAAATGCTGGAGTAACTCAGCAGGTCAGGCAGCATCTCGGGAGAGAAGGAATGGGCGACGTTTCGGGTCGAGACCCTTCTTCAGACTGAAGTATTGGTCAGTAGGTTAATTGGCTTCGGTAAATATTGTAAATTGAGGAGCACCTTCAGCAACAGACTAGTTCCACCAAGATGCAGCACCGAACACTACAGGAGATCCTTTTTCCCTGTGGCTCTCAAACTGTACAACTCCTCCCCCAGTCATGGGGTAGACTGAATCCCCTCCCCCCTCATCCCCCCCCCCCCCCCCCCCCCACCATCCCAATCTTTGCACATCCCCACTCTTGGACTTTCCATTCATCACTTTAATTTCATGAATCTTCTTGTGTTTTATGACTGTTGGCAAACCAATTTCCCTCCTGGGTTAAATAACATTCTATCGTAACATATCCTGTGTAGGATAGTGCTAGTGTGCGGGGATCGCTGGTCGGTATGGACCCGGCGGGCCGAAGGGCCTGTTTCTGCGCTGCATCTCTAAACTAAACTAAACTAAAGATGTTTTATGACAATTCAATGCCTTGGCTTGTTTCTGAGGCAACATACAATGCAACATCAGCACACAAGTGGTTAAAAAGTTCTTGACTGATTCCATCTGTGTCTCTGTGCGGCAGAGGGGGGGAGGGGGAGGGGAGGCTTCAGTTCATCTCTCACAGCTGGGATCCAAATCGAAGTGCAGAGTCAGCACTTTCCCTGATCTCTGACCCTCCCACCCTCCCCCAGTTTCTGGTTTGCCGAGTTCAGGAGGCTTAGTGGGGTTGAATGACTGCCTGTTTGCATGTGTTGTGGTAGCTATGAGCCCTGTGGCAATGAGGGATCTGTTCACCCCTCCCTGCATGTCGGGCTGAGTGTATCAGTTTCCAACCTGTGGGACCGGTACAGCAGTTGGCAACAGTAAGTGCCTCAGTGCAAGGCAGCCTCGGCTCCAAGCCAGAAAGCCACAGACTCCTCGTGTCTCCAGAGACGCAACCTTCCTCAGACCCCAGACTCAGGCCATAAGGGACAACCTTCCACCACCTACCCTTCATCTGTAATTATTAAGGATGCACGCATCAGCTTTTTATGTGTCCCGTGAAAATCAGTACTGTTGTAGTTGCTGTATTACCAGAAGGCTGTATTGCACTGCAGAAGATTTTTAGTACAATAGACTAGATAAGAGTGTTGGAAGGAACGGCAGATGCTGGTTTAAACCGAAGATAGACACAAAAAGCTGGAGTAACTCAGCGGGTCAGTCAGCGTCTCTGGAGAGAAGGAATGGGTGATGTTTCGGGTCGAGTCCCTTCTGCAGCTTTTTGTGTCTATCTTAGATAAGAGTGTTCCCTGATTTAGAAGGAGACTGGGGATAATGGTATAAAATCATGAGAGTCGCAGACAAAGTAAATAGGAAAGGATTATTTTCTTAACAGCGGGGTCAAAAGCTGAAAGAAGAATTAGACGAGAGAATGATTTATTTTTCTCACTCAGAGAATCTCAGCGATCTGTAAATTGCTGCCTGAAAGTTTAGTTTATTGACATGAGGTACAGTGAAAAGCTTTTGTTGCGTGCTAACCAGTCAGTGGAAAGGCTACACATGGTTACAATCGAGCCGTCCACAGTGTACAGATACGTGATAAAGGGAATAACATTCAGTGCAAGATAAAGTCCAGTGAAGTCCAATTAAAGATAGTCCAAGGGTCTCCAACGAGGTAGATGGGAGTTCGGGAAGCACTCTATAGTTGTTGATAAGATGGTTCAATTGCCTGATAACAGATGGGAAGAAACTGTCCCTGAATCTGGAGGTGTGCGTTTTCACACTTATGTACCTCTTGCCTGATGGGAGAGGGGAGAAGAGGGAGTGACCGGGGTGAGACTGGTCCTTGGTTATGCTGCTGGCCTGAAGATGGAGTAATACACACACCACCACATTAAAGAGCATGTGCGAGTGTAGCTGACAAGCCGAGACCTATTAGGCTGGGTTGCTCTTTTTTCATCCAGCACAGACATGAAAGGCCAAGATTTGCTCCATTTTATGACTCCTTGCACATGGCCACTATTTTAAAAAAGATCAGAGAGTTCTCCAAGTTTCCTGGCTAATAAAATATTCCTCAATAAATATCGGTCTCATTAAAATAGACAGCACAAGCCCAATCTCAGCAATGAACCAATGAGTAGGTTGAAGATAGACACAAAAAGCCGGTAATCAGCGGGACAGGCAGCATCTCTGGAGAGGAGGAATGGGTGGCGTTTCGTGTCAAGACACTTCTTCAGACTATGTAAGTGTTGTTCGTGGAAGCTTGTTGTGGGTAAATTGGCTCCTGTGTTTCCTACATTACCTCAGTCGCTGTAAAGTGGTTTGGGACATCATGGAAAGTTCAACGTAAATGCATTTAATTCCCTTCTGCCCTCTGCTCTGCATGTGGTTAACCTGTTGGCCTAAAGCTTCTCAGCCAAGCAATTGTTCCTCTCAATCGATCCAAGACAATGACCAGTGGTATACAAAACGCAGCAAGGAAAATAGTCCTCTTTCAAAGTCTCCTTCCCGAAAGGGTTACTGGACACACAGTGGCTGTTTACTGTTAACCAAGATTGAATGGGTCATCACACAAAGATAATTATGTCAGGTGGCACGGTGGCGCAGCGGTAGAGTTGCTGCCTTACAGCAAATGCAGCGTCGGGGTCCCGGGTTCGATCCCGACTACGGGTGCTGTCTGTTCGGAGTTTATACGTTCTCCCCGTGACCTGCATGGGTTTCTCTGAGATCTTCGGTTTCCTCCCATACTCCAAAGACGTCCAGGATTGTAGGTTAATTGGCTTGGTGTAAGTGTAAAAAATTGTCCCTAGTGTGTGTAGGACAGTGTTAGTGTGCGGGGATCGTTGGTCGGTGCGGACCCGGTGGGCCGAAGGGCCTGTTTCCGCGCTGTATCTCTAAATCTAAAAAAAAAATCTAAAAATCTATCCAGATTTGCTGCTGCGTTTCCAACGTTACAGCAGCAACAACATGTCATATATATTTCCTTACAACCAAGAAGGAACTCATTTGACCCAACAAGTCTGTTCTTGTACACATAGCAATCCATCAATCCCATTCCCGCCACCCATTTCCCTGTCATATGTTCCATCACACACGTAAATGAACAGTCCCCAGGAGACCCAGCTATAACATGAGCCATTTACAGCGGCCAATTAACCTGCCAACCAGCACGCCTTTGGGACTTGGAAGCAGAGGACTTGGGGAAAGACCCACATGGGGTGCAGGGACAACGTGCAAACTCCACACAGACAGCAACCGAGCACAGGATCTGACCCGGATCGCTGCATCTGTGAAGCAGCAGCACTACCCACTGTGCCATTTCATTGAAGATCGACACAAAAAGCTAGAGTAACTCAGCGGGCCAGGCAGCATTCTGAAGAAGGGTCTCGACCCAAAACGTCACCCATTCCTTCTCTCCAGAGTTGCTGCCTAGTTTTATATACTTCTATCAGATCTCCGCGTAACCTCTAGAATTCCAGAGAAAACAATGTGAATCTATCCAACCTCTCCCTGTAGCTGATAGACCCCAATCCAGGTGTCATTCTGGTAAACATCCTCTGCACCATTTCCATCGCCTTCACATCCTTCCTGTAATGGGAGTAACAAGAACTGCGTGTAACACTCCGAATGTGGCCTAACCAAAGTCCTATAAAGCTGCATTGTGCCTTGTTGACTCTTACCCTCAATGCCCCAACCCATGAAAGCAAGCATACTGTGTAGGAAAGAAAACTGCAGATGCTTGGTTAAAATCAAAGATAGACACACAATGCTGGAGTAACTCAGCATCTTGGGACGGAAGGGATGGGTGACGTTTCGGGTCGAGGCCCTTCTTCAGACTGATCATCTCGGGAGAGAAGGAATGGGTGACGTTTCGGGTCGAGACCCTCCTTCAGTCTGAAGAAGGGCCTCGACCCGAAACGTCACCTGTTCCTTCTCTCCCGAGATGCTGCCTGACCCGCTGAGTTTCTCCAGCATTGGGTGTCTGAAGCAAGCATACTGTCTGCTTTCTTTACCAGTAATGGTAATTTCTTTAATGGTAATGGTAATTTATTTTTTGGCTAGTCTTCTTTTTCGTTTGCAGAATTTTAGGTGTAATTATATAAATAATTCACGTCTAATTTATGTTTCTTGTGTTTGTCTTCGTCTTTGTGTCTCTGATGTTGCAGCATACAAGGTTTTCATTGAATCTGTACCTGATCGTACTTGTGCATTTGACAACAAACTCGACTTGACTGTCTTGTTTTTTTCTTTGTTCAAATTGAGCTCTGAAAAATCAGGATGTGCAACTTTGTCATGTGGGTGAACTGTAATCAGAATCCAGGTTGGCTGCAGGTCAAAGGCAGTGGGAGTACAGAGTAGGGAGCCTGTAAATTAGGCGGACCTTTTCAAAGCGTATCAAAAGTGTTTCTTTGCCATGTGTGTTGGCAATGGAACAATGAAATCCTTACTTGCCGTAGCTTAACAGGCCTGTAAATGTAATAATTAGAGCCGGGATGTTTAGGTACTAAAAATCTCTGAAATAGGCAGGCAAATAGGCATAATAAAATTACAAAAAAGGCATTTATTGACAATAAAAGGCATGTATTTCAACCACCAAAATATGGTTAAAAATGATAATATAAAAGGTATACTACATTAAATGATCAAAGTTGCCTGGTTGCACATAATTACTAGCATTTTTTTCAAATTATCTGCTATGCCGTCTGCCAGACAGAATATGCTTCAGTTGTGAAAAACTTCTTTCTACCCCAGCTGAGGTCACAGGTGCATACCTGAAACAAGCTGCAGACTCCATATTCATGTCGATATACTTCTTTGATTGTTGACCTGCCTCCAGTGTACCGATGGCCACATTGGCAACATACCTCCCCACAGCTATTAATGGTCTCATCTATTGAGATCCATATTTTGTTGCATGCAACTTCATCTCTAATTTTCTGTACAACAATATTGAAGTTGCTGTCAACATAATTTTTCCGTAATGATGACTCGCTCGGTATGAATCTCTCAGGTGTTTCTCTAAAAAACCTCAGAGATTTGTTTTCCAATTTCCACAGTGGAATTCCAGCATCAATGAATGCTTTATACAGATCACTCGAAAACTCAGGTTTGCGACTGGAGCCAGCAGTAAATGTAGTGAGGAGACAAGGTTGCGTATTTCCCACCTTCAGTCTCTGCCACCGACTTGTGTTTAGCTGTCTGTACATGCTGGGAGACGAAATATTTCTTATCATGATTTGCTGCTTTCTCACATGCTTTGCAAAACAGCACACAGTTGTCTGTAGAGCATATATCACTCCTGTACACTCTCACCAAACCGTTCAGTTTTTTACAAGGCGTTGACTTGACTTTAGGCATTTTGACGCTTGCAGGGGTAGATCCTACAGGAGCGGGGATGCAGACCTCTACAGGCAGGCCAAGTACAAGCTGAGAAGAGGAATCAGTGCTGCCAAGGAGAGGTACTCTGAGACGTTGAGGAGCAAGTTCTCAGCTAATGACGCCTCTTCAGTTTGGAAGGGCTTGCAAGAAATCACAAGCTACAAGAGAAACCCCCCCCGCTCCTTGGACAATCGTCAGCTGACTAACGACCTGAACGAGTTCTACTGCAGAAACTTAACCCCGGTACCCCCTCCCCCCCTCCTCCAAACAACACTTCACACCGACTCACAGCCTGACTCCAACCTGAAAAGACTGGACCCTTCCCCACCCACCCCTCTCCAATCACCACTTAACACCCACTTACAGCCTGACTGCAAAAGACTGGGGCCTCGTCCACTACCCACGGATGAACGACTGACGGTGGCAGCCCCCGGTTTCGTCCCGGTGGGGGGAATTTTCTTGTAAGTTACGTTAACAAGGCAATAAAAGGCTGATTTAGGCACTCGATCTTGAAAAAGGCATTATCTTGCTGAAATCATCAAAAAAGGCATAAAAAGGCACTTATGGCAAAATCCTAGCTCTAGTAATAACTCATAGATAAATATATAATAGTCAAAAATACAATAATCTATGGTGACCATAAAAGTGCAAATAACACAATACGAGGTGCAGTCAAAGACACAGTCTGCAGAAGATAATAATTGCTGACGAAGGGTCTGTAGAAGGGTCTCGACCCGAAACGTCACCCATTCCTTCTCTCCAGAGATGCTGCCTGACCCGCTGAGTTACTCCAGCATTTTGTGATACCTAATAATTGCTGAGGTCAGTGTTGTTAGACACAAAGTGCTGGAGTAACTCAACAGGTCCGGCAGCATCTCTGGAGAAAACAAAATGGGTGACGGAATATTCAGGTCGGAACTTTTCTCCAGATTGCTATTTTATATATCAGAGGTTAGTCAATAGACAATAGACAATAGGTGCAGGAGGAGGCCATTCGGCCCTTCTAGTCAGCACCGCCATTCAATGTGATCATGGCTGATCATTCTCAATCAGTACCCCGTTCCTGCCTTCTCCCCATACCCCCTGACTCCGCTATCCTTAAGAGCTCTATCTAGCTCTCTCTTGAATGCATTCAGAGACTTGGCCTCCACTACCTTCTGAGGCAGTGAATTCCACAGATTTACAACTCTCTGACTGAAAACATTTTTCCTCATCTCCGTTCTAAATGTTTCCTGCCTCTAACATGTCCAATCCCTTAATAATCTTATACGTTTCGATAAGATCTCCTCTAATGCTTCCTTCTAAATTCTTCCAAATTCCAGTGTATACAACAAGCCTAGTCGCACCAGTCTTTCAACATATGACAGTCCCGCCATTCCGGGAATTAACCTAGTAAAGCTACGCTGCACGCCCTCAATGTTAGTTGTCACTAACAATGTTAGTGTTGCGTTGTGCTCAAGAGCCTGATGTTTGTTGGCAAGAAACCGTTCTTAAACCTGGTGGTCAGGCATCTCAGGCTCCTTCTTCCCGATAGTATTCGAGAAATGAGAGCGTGGCCAGGGTGGAGTAGGTCTTTCTGCTCCCCCATCGTGTAGATTGCCTTGAACATCATTCATGAAAAGGCTTCTGATGATTCAAAAGAAGATCAATGCCCTAATTGATGTCCTTTAATATTATGTGTTCAGTCTCTCAGTTAGCTTTGGGATGGAGTCAGCTAACTCAGCTAGAAATTCACAATGCATTTCATGGAGTCCTAGCACCATACAGCAAGGACATTGACTCTTTGGTCCACAGCCCTCGATCTGACCGTTGGGTGGAGGGTCCCTACTAATCCTATTTTCCAGTACTTCGCCATGGTGCTTCAAGTCCTTGTCTATGTAGCCCTTCAATGTTGTGAGTGTTCCTGCCTCAACCATAAGGGTGCCAACTATCTCACTCCCAAATAAGGGACAAGGTGACCGCCCCGCACCCCACGTGACCACACCCAGCCAGCGGCCACATGCTCCCGCTCCACCAATGGCAGCTGCCCGAGCCGGGAGGCGGGTTGCTACGCAACCTCCGTTAGGCGGCGCCTGGGCCTCCGGACCTACAGTGTCTGGGCCTACAGTGTCCGGGCCTACAGTATCCGGGCCTACATTATCCGGGCCTACACTGTCCGGACCTACACTGTCCGGGCCTACAGTGTCCGGGCCTACAGTGTCCGGGCCTACACTATCCGGGCCTACAGTGTCTGGGCCTACAGTGTCCGGGCCTACAGTGTCCGGGCCTACAGCACCTCCCGGGCCTAATACGGGACAAGGGTGGTCCCATATGGGATAAACCAATTTAGCCCAATAAACGGGATGTCCTGGCTAATATGGGACAGTTGGCAACCCTACTCCACCAGCCCCTCAGTCAGTGCCTTCCAGATGTGTACCACACTCTAGATAAAAAAACACTTCCTTGTTTCATCTGGAGTGGCATGCTTCTGCCTGCACTCACTGAATTCCTTTCACCCTTCAGTGGAGGCAGTAACCCAAACCCAATGGTCCCAAATGACTTCAAATAAAATTGTTCAGTTTGATGGAGCCAAGAGAGTCACACAGCTTGGAAACAGGCCCCTCAGCCCAACTTGCCCCAACATGTCCCAACAACACTAGTCCCACCTCCCTGTGTTCGGCCCATATCCCACCAAACCTGTCCTATCCATTTATCTGTCTAACTGCTTCTTAAACATTGGGATAGTCCCAGCCTCATCTACCTCCTCTGGCAGCCCGTTCCATACACCTACCACCTTTTGTGTGAAAAAGTTACCCTTCAGATTCCTATTAAGTCTTTTCCCCTTCACCTTAAATATGTGGTCCTCGATTCACTTACTCTGGTCTCCATTTTTATGAACAAAGTCCACATAAAATCATATTCTTGTCCACTCACAGCTTATCTAACGGATATAGATCAACAGTCTGAAGAAGGGTCTCGACCCAAAACGTCACCCATTCCTTCTCTCCAGAGATGCTGCCTATCCCGCTGAGTTATTCCAGCATTTCGTGTCTACCACAGCTTATCTATACCCTTTTAAGCAGTCACTAGTCCACCCAGCTTTTTATCATCAACAAACTTGGCCCAACCACCAATGTCATATACATTGATTGTCAAACTAAATCTCTGCTGCCTTTTGGGTAGTTATAAATGATGTCTAGCAAATTTTTTAAAAATGAGGAGTTATCTTAGTGTAGGAACAAGGAACGTGTGGTGGTCTACAAAAAAAAGACACAGGGTGTTGGTGTAACTCAGCAGGTCAGGCAGCATCTCTGGAGAACATGGATAGGTGACGTTTCACAGTGTTGGTGTAACTCAGTGGGTCAGGCAGCATCTCTGGAGAACATGGATAGGTGACGTTTCACAGAGTGTTGGTGTAACTCAGCAGGTCAGGCAGCATCTCTGGAGAACATGGATAGGTGATGTTTCACAGGGTGTTGGTGTAACTCAGCAGGTCAGGCAGCATCTCTGGAGAACATGGATAGGTGACGTTTCACAGAGTGTTGGTGTAACTCAGCGGGTCAGGCAGCATCTCTGGAGAACATGGATAGGTGATGTTTTGGGTCAGCACCCTTCTTCAGACTGTTATCCTAGTGTCCTCACCAATCGTTACCTCTTAATAACATTAGTAAAACATAGGTTGGAACGTGGCACAGGTAGGTGTTGCTTCTTTCCAGCGCTAAAGACCCTGGTTTGATCCTGACTGCGGGTGTTGTCTGTATGGAGTTTGTACGTTCTCCCTGTGACCGCGTGGGTTCTCTCTAGGTGCTCTGCTTTACTCGTACATCCCAAAGACATGTAGGTATGTAAGTTAATTGGCCTCTTTAAATTGCCCCCAGTGGGTAAGGAGTAGAGGAGAAAGTGGAACAACAGAATTAATCGATGGTCAGCCTGGTCTCGGTGGGCCGTAGGGCCTGTTTCAATGCTGTCTCTCAACCAAACTAACCTAAAGGCAGCTTATCTGCTCATTATCATTTTGCACTTTATCCTACACATAAAAAGGTTGAAGTGTTTCCTACGGTACAATACTGACTATGATTCAAATTTATCTTTTTGGCTGTAAAAAGGATATTAAAGGCTCTGTCACAATGCAAGTACTTTTGAAAAAAATGTTTCAAGAGGTGATAAATTAATTGGCCAAAGGAATGTTTTGAAAAAGTATGTTTTAAACCTTTTTTTTCAAATGTTTGGATAGGTGATAAAATCAGCCAAAGGTTTGTTTAAGGAGGAATCTGAGAAGAAGAGGGTTTGATGGATGAAAGGGCACAGTTTGAGACTTTGTGGCTGAAGGTAGAATCACTGAGATTTAGTGGGTTCATGTGGGGATGGGGGGAGGGTATTGAAGGTGAGTGCAGAACAGAACAAGTTGAGGAACAGGGGCTTTAGTGGGGTTGGAGATGGTTACGGAGATGGGCAGTGGCAGACTATGGAATTTTAACATGGAGAGATTCAGAAAGGCATGTGAGTGAGCATGAGGTTGCTGGAAGCCTGAGATTGTGCAAGACTCCGAATAATATCCGCCCTACCTTTCATTTTCAGTAAATGATTTGAGTCAAGAAATCTGGCGCCAATGCAATTCTATATCATTTCGAGTAGAGGGGAAATGATTTCCTGTGCCCTTGCATATTACTGTAAGTGCACAGTCTGATAGTGACTAACTAACGTCATTGACGTCACGGAAGGGGAAACCACACTCTGTGTGAGGCAATGTCTTGTGGTCAGACTGATGACTCACCCACCTACAGACAGTTCCTGCCGCTTGGGCCGTGCGGATCCCACACCTGAGATCCCTGGGTCATTGATCCCACACCTGAGATCCCCGGGTCATTGATCCCACACCTGAGACCCCTGGTTCAATTTGCCTTGAACACAGCAGTCACCAGTTGACAAAGTGGCCTGGGTGGAGATGACCGCATGATCCACCAGCGATGGAGCCTCAGTGACCCAGAGCGGCAACCTTCCCTCTCTCCTGATTGTCCACTTGAAACCTTTGGAGGCTTCCGAGAGGGGAGAGCGAGGCATCTTGGCAGGTCAGGTCAGGTCATCCAAACAAAGATGGAGTTGGTGGAGGTACATTCAAAACAGAGTCACCAAATCGTTTACAGCCACCTCATAGAAAGTAGGACAATGTTGGAAACAGAAAGATGGGTGGACCTTTCAGCCCCTCATACCCACTCTACCGTTCAGTGACATCATGCATAATCTTTTATCTCCTCCACTTTCACACCCAAACAGCCATGATGTGGATCGAAACATCGACAATCCCTCAATTGCCAGTCGTGATGTTTGACCTAGACACAAAATGCTGGAGTAACTCAATGGGTCAGGCAACATCTTGGGAAAGAAGGAATGGGTGATGTTTCAGGTCGAGACCCTTCTTCAGTCTGATCAAGTCTAATGCTGTTTGACCTGCTGAGCTCCTCCAATGCTTTGCCTTTCCCCCCCATATCTCATCTGGTGCCCCAGATATCCATCCCAACATTCAAAAGACTCAACAAGTGAGAATTCCACAGCCTTACAAACTTTTGATTAAAACCTTTCGCATCGTGGTGGGACAGATATATTTTTGGTCAAGCATCTCGCCCGAGAGACGTTTTGCCTGATGCAGAACCACAGCCCATGTAAGAGGTGACACTCTCTCACCATTCACAGCACCAACATGCTCAACATGCCACTTCCTGATACATGAGTCCTTACAGCTGTGCTAACACCAGATATAATCTCATCATATAAACAAATGACTCAGGCAGGGAAAATCTAACTCTATGTCCATTGGTCCCTTGAGCTTCAAACCATTCGATAAGATCATGATTCACCACATGATTCAGCTCCACTTCTCTGCCTGGGTCCCATCCAAAGATTCTGGAAAAATGGCCAAAATTTACCAAATTCACAAATTTAAAATTCTTATTCTGTTGTACTTCTGCTGCTCCATCTCATGTGACCTCCCTCAGCCCTGCAATCTTTAGATAACTCGATATTCCTTCTGTTCCAACCTCTGGAGATAAAAGGAACTGCAAATGCTGGATTATACAACAAACAAAAAAGTCACATAGGGTTGGAGTAACTCAACAGGTCAGGCAGCTTCTCTAGCGATTTGCCTTTCAATAAAATCATGCTTATCTGATGTTAATTCACATTCCAGTTTACCCCCTTGCTTCTCAAGTATCTACCTCTGCCTTAAAAACATTCACAGACTCCACATCCCTTAATCAAGTCAGGTCGAGTTTATTGAACATATAAAAATTAGTATGAGTCTGCCATATCAGTCTGAAGAAGGGTCTCGACCCGAAACTTCACCCATTCCTTCTCTCCTGAGATGCTGCCTGACCCGCTGAGTTACTCCAGCATTTTGTGTCTACCTTCGATTTGAACCAGCATCTGCAGTTATTTTCCTATACATATAAAAATTACATGGTGAGGTACAGGGACAATGAAAATCTTGCTTGCAGTGGCATCACGGGCAATTAAAGACTTGGACAACACTCAAAGATATAAATCATGCATAAATTACATTTACATTTTGTATGTTTTCTGAGTTGATGTGCCTGTGATGTTGTTGCAGGTAAGATTTTCACTGCACATGTATCTCACCATCTAATACTCGAAGGTATTTATTCACAAAAAGCTGGAGAAACTCAGCAGGTCAGGCAACATCTCAGGAGAGAAGGAATGGGTGACATTTCGGGTCGAGACCCTTCTTCAGACTGAGGATCTAATACTTGACATGACTTGACATGACTTGGTTCAATGGTTCAATGGTGCTTTGTCTATCACATATGCAGCTGCATAGCAAAATTCTTTTTGCATGTATTCCTGCGGCACATTGATCGTCCTTGATGTGGTGACCAGCACCCAGAGACAGCCAGAGGTTGTGAAAGGTGCTTTGTGAAAGCTAGTCTCAAGTCAAGTCAAGTCAAGTCAAGTTTATTTGTCACATACATATACAAGATGTGCAGTGAAATGAAAGTGGCAATGCCTGCGGATTGTGCTAACCTACAAAACAGAATAGAGAAAAAAAAAATTAAACACAAAAAATAAATTAATACAGTAAATTAAATTAGTCCCTGGTGATATGAGAGTTAACAGTCCTGATGGCCTGTGGGAAGAAACTCCGTCTCATCCTCTCTGTTTTCACAGCGTGACAGCGGAGGCGTTTGCCTGACCGTAGCAGCTGGAACAGTCCGTTGCTGGGGTGGTAGGGGTCCCCCATAATGTTGCTGGCTCTGGATCTGCACCTCCTGATGTATAGGTCCTGCAGGGGGGCGAGTGTAGTTCCCATAGTGCGTTCAGCCGAACGCACTACTCTCTGCAGAGCCTTCCTGTCTTGGGCAGAGCTGTTCCCAAACCAGATTGTGATGTTCCCGGACAAGGTGCTTTCTACAGCCCCAGAGTAGAAGCACTGAAGGATCCTCAGAGAGACTCTGAATTCCCTCAACTGTCTGAGGCGGTAAAGGCGCTGCCTTGCCTTCCTCACCAGTACGGCAATGTGTGTTGTCCATGTCAGATCCTCTGTGATGTGGACTCCCAGGTATTTAAAACTACTCACCCTATCCACAGTAGACCCATTTAACTCCAGTGGCGTGTACGTCCTCGGATGTTGAGCCCTTCTAAAGTCTACAATCAGCTCCTTCGTTTTTTTGACATTCAAGAGGAGACTGTTGTCCTGGCACCAGAGTGCCAGATCAGCCACCTCCTCCCGGTAGGCCTTCTCATCGTTATCGGAGATCAGGCCCACCACCACAGTGTCATCAGCAAGCTTGATGATGGAGTTTGAGCTGAACCTGGCCCCACAGTCATGTGTGTACAGGGAGTACAGTAGGGGGCTAAGGACGCAACCCTGGGGGGATCCTGTGTTCAGGGTGAGGGGGTTAGAAGTATGTCTCCCCATCTTGACCACTTGGGGCCTGGCGGTGAGAAAGTCCAGGACCCAGGCACACAGGGGAGTGTTAAGCCCCAGTTTCAGCAGCTTCTCAGCACGTCTGGTGGGGACTATTGTCTTGAAAGCTGAACTAAAATCAATGAACAGCATCCTCACATAGCCCCCCTTTTGGCTGTCAAGATGCTCTCATTGGTGCTGTTATTGTTTCTGTTCTGTTTAACATTTAGAGGTGGCAAGGCAAAAGCAGAATCTTGATATTCGTACAGTCCCACATCTCAGCAACATCTTCAGAATTTTTTACAATGAAGTCCTTTAGAAAGTGCTTTTATCTGGGCAAAAGGCCCAGACATGTTATACAGAGCAGATCTGTGGTGTCACGCCTACACAGTGCCTTAGGATGGTGATCATGTGGAAGATGCCAGACAACTGTTGTGCTTAGCAAATTGAAGACTGCTCAGAACCCAAACCGCAGATAGAATGTTTTTAAAAAAAAATTAAACTTTAATGGAAACATGATCATTTATCCTGAGTGTACACTTTTTTTGCAAAAAGAATTCAATTATGCATCTTTACAAAAGTTAACCTAGAACATCGAACAGTACAGTAAAAGAACAGGCCCTTTGTCCCGCAATGTCCGCGCCAAAATCGTTGCCATGACCAACTTTTATCTGCCTGCATGTGATCCACATCTGCCCATTCCCTGCATATCTATATGCCTATCATCAGTCTCTTAAATGCCACTGTTGTATTAGCCTCTGCCACAGCTCCTGGCAACACATACCAGGCACTCACCACCATCTGTGTAAAAAACATGCCCCACACATAACCCTATCAACTGCCCCTCTCACCTTAAAGCTATGCCCTCTCAGTACTCGGCACGGTGGCGCAGCGGTAGAGTTGCTGCATTACAGCGAATGCAGTGCCGGAGACTCAGGTTCGATCCTGACTACGGGCACCTTCTGTACGGAGTTTGTACGTTCTCCCCGTGACCTGCATGGGTTTTCTCCGAGATCTTCGGTTTCCACCCACACTCCAAAGACGTGCAGGTATGTAGGTTAATTGGCTGGGCAAATGTAAAAATTGTCCCTAGTGGGTGTAGGATAGTGTTAGTATGTGGGGATCGCTGGGCGGCGCGGACCCGGTGGGCCGAAGGGCCTGTTTCTACACTGTATCTCTAAATCTAAAAAAATCTAAATCTACTCCACAATCCAACAACCTTTGGACCTTTGGCAAGGCAGACTCACAGATTTTCCAAACAATTGGATGTTACTACTAGGGTCACTAACTGTCCCGTATTAGCCGGGACGTCCCGTATTTTGGGCAAAATTGGTTTGTCCCGTATAGGACCGCCCTTGTCCCATATTAGGCCCGGGGGTGGGGGGGGGGGGGCGCTGTAGGTCCGGATGCTGTAGGCCCGGACACAGTAGGTCCGGACACTGTAGGTCCGGACAGTGTTGGTCCAGACAGTTTAGGCCCAGAGACCCAGGCGCCGCCTAACGGAGGTTGCTTAGCAATCCGCCTCCCAGCCCGGACAGCCGCCATTGGTGGAGTGGGAGCACGTGGCCACTGGCTGGGTGAGGTCACGTGGGGCGCGGGGCGGTGACGTCACCCTTTGTCCCTTATTTGGGAGCAAGGAAGTTGGCAACCTGACTAATACGGGACAAGGGGGGTCCCGTGCGGGACAAACTAATTTAGCCCAAAATACGTGATGTCCCGGCTAATACGGGACGGTTGGCAACCTCATTAAGCACCATCTGTCCATCATCACTCTGAAAGACGAGATGTCTTTCATGACATAAGCAGGCTGCCTGAGAGGTATGTTTATTCGAAATATATGAAATTTGAGAACCTACAAGACGTTACAAGCAAATAAAAGGGAAAGGCCGCATTCCTTTTGAAAGCCGGTAATTTATTTTTATAGCCATGATCAGCTGATCATCCAAGGAGCCCGCTGGAGAGATTTTACAGGAAGGAACTGCAGATGCTGGTTTAAACCGAAGATAGACACAAAATGTTGGAGTAACTCAGCGGGACAGGCAGGCATCTCTGGATAGAAGGAATGAGTGACGTCTCAGGTCAAGACCCTTCTTCAGACTGAGGAAGAAGGGTCAGTCTGAGGAAGGGTCTTGACCACGAAACGTCACCCATTCCTTCTATCCAGAAATGCTGCATGTCCCGCTGAGTTACTACAGCATTTTGTGTCAATCTTCTGAGAGATTTTACACATTGTATAAAGCAGTTCAGTGCAGTCTCGGGGCAGTGGTGGTTGTGGCTCAATGCTGAGCTCTCTCACACCTCTGAGCCTGCATGCATTGGAAATTCAAAAATCCTGAAGAACAAAGGGAGCTGCAGAAAGTGATAGACGTCATTCAGTCCAATACAGTTACTGACCTGTGTAGAAAGGAACTGCAGATGTTGGTTTAAACCGAAGATAAACACAAAATGCTGGAGTAACTCAGCGGGACAGGCAGCACCTCTGGAGAGAAGGAATGGGTGACGTTTGGGACCGAGTCTGAAGAAGGGTCTCGACCGGAAACGTCACCCATTCCTTCTCTCCAGAGATGCTGCCTGTCCCGCTGAGTTACTCCAGCATTTTGTGTCTGTCTTAAGTAGTCCTTTGTTCTGGGTCTTATCCAGTGCTTATAATAAATAAGCATTCTTGTCTCAACTCTTGACACTTAAGTCTCACACTGCAAACGTGAGCACAAAAATCTAGGCAGATTCTTCACTGCTGTTTTTCACACAGACACAACTAAGCCTTTATTTGACTTGTGGCTAAGCACCAAGCCGTCTAGATTGCAAAGTCAGCATTATTTGTGATAACATCGGAGACACATAATGTCACACATTTAATGTCATGTTAATTATACTCAATAATGCCAAGTGATTGAAAACATTTGCTATCTATGGCCAACAAAGCAACATAACATGCTGCAAAACAATTAAAAAAATACTTTAGATTATTAATGTGAAACTAGACCAAGTGGGCCCAAACTTCTCCTGCATTGGTGCAGCACCTTCCCCTCCCCTACCTCCCTTCCCTCCCCCTCCCCCCTCCATCCCCTCCCCCTCTTCCCCTCCATCCCCTCCCCCACTTCCCCTCCCCCCCACTCCATCCCGCTCAACCCCCCTTATTCTCCCTCGTCCCCCCTCCCTCCCTCCCAGCCCCACCCACCCTAGGAGATAGATTTAAACTTTAAAATGTGAATAAGTTTAAAAATATAACACCGATTTCAACGAAACTTCGCCCATTAGCACCAAAGCGACGACGGTGAGTAAGGTGGGCCTAAAATTGTCGCGCTATCGTGTACCGTCTTGGCTGTAGTCCAGGAACAAACAAACAAACAAACAAACGAGAGTTTTAGTATCTAGATAATAAAGAAAATAACATATCCTTCAGAGAAATACTGAAATAATTATATTAAGCAATTCAATGATGATACTAAGATAATCAACATTCAGCTTTTCACACACAATTTCCCCACCATTTTCAGGTGTCTGAATTCATTGTTCCTACAGAATAGCAGAACAAAGTGATTGAAATCTCAGATAGCATTTTCGACACATTTTGCATCAATGAAAATTTGTTTCAGCTCATTCAAGAGTCATTGTTAAAGGCATTATTCATTGTACAAAAGATTTCAAAGAATAAAAGATAGACACAAATTGCTCGAGTAACTCAACGGGACAGGCAGCATCTCTGGAGAGAAGGAATGGGTGACGTTGCAGGTTGAGACCCTTCTTCAGACTCAAAGAATAAAAGTTTACTGTCAATGTGATCTTGAAGAGTAATTATCCTGTGGCGTTTAATTAAAGAAGTGTACCAGCAAGCTCCTGCACCATGCTGTTGAGAGCTACAGGGTACAATCATCATTTTGAATGGATAACCTGTCGAGCAAGAAGGGTGGTGAACATGTATATGGATGGGGGGAAGGGGAGGAGAGGGAGGGGGAGGGGAGGGAGAGGAAAGGGAAGGAGAGGAGGGGGAGAGAGGGAGGAGGGGGAGGAGAGGGTGTAATGTCCACTGTAAGACCCTGCTGTGGCTAGCACAATGAATATACGCCCGACATCTTGTAAGAAGATTTTATTAATCATCCTTCACCAGGAAACTTCTAGAAGGTCACCTGACCTCAGTCACGAGGCACAAGCCCATTGGCCAGCTTCTGTTCTTGGCCTCAAGGGGGCACTGGCATTTATATTACATATACATCACAGAGGGGGTGGGAGGGGGAGGAGAGGGGGTGGGAGGGGGAGGAGAGGGGGAGGGCGTGAGGGGGGAAGGGAGAGGGAGGGGAGGAGAGGGCGTGAGAGGGGGGGGAGGGGGAGGAGAGGAGGGGAAGGGAGAGGGAGGGGGGAAAGGGGGTAGAAGAATGGGCAGCACAGTGGTGCAGCAGATAGAGATGCTGCCTTAGAGCACCAAAGACCTGGGTTTGACCCTGATCTCCGATGCTGTCCGTGTGGAGTTTGCACGTTCTCCCTGTGACTGCGTGGGTTTCCTCCGGGTGCTCCGGTTTCCTCCCACATCCCAAAGACGTGTGGGTTTGGAATTGGCTTCTTGTTAATTGTTAGTTGAAGCCAACAATTGGCTTCTGTAAATTGTCCTTTGTGTGTAGGGAGTGGATAGGAAAATGGGATGATGTAGAACTAATGGGAATGGTTGATCAATGGTCAGCATGGACCTGGTGGACCGAAGGGCATATTTCCCATGCTAAACCCCTTAAATTAAACTAAAGTGATAACTGAGTGAATACAGTACAGTTGGAAGTATTGACTTTTGAATATTATACCAAAGCTCTCATGAATGGATGTAAAACACATCATAGCACATTTTAAAGAAAAACAAAAAAATCTTCCTTTCCTAGAAATTCTTTCCAACTAGGATTGCCAACTGTTCCATATTTGCCGGGACATCCCGTATTTTGGGCTAAATTAATTCGTCCCATTTGGGACCGCCCTTGTCCCGTATTAGGCCCGGGGGTCGCTGTAGGCCCGGATGCTGTCAACCCGGACTCTGTAGGCCCGGGTGCTGCAGGGCAGGACACTGTAGGTCCGGACAGAGTAGGTCCGGACAGAGTAGGTCCGGAGGCCCGGGCGCCACCTAATGGAGGTTGCGTAGCAACCCGCCTCCCAGCCCTGGCGGCCGCCGTTGGCGGAGTGGAAGCAAGTGGCCGCTGGCTGGGTGTGGTTATGTGGGATGCGGGGCAGTGACGTCACCTTGTCCCTTATTTCGGATTACGATAGTTGGCAACCCTAATTCCAACCAAATATTTCCCCTCACTAAAAAGCACTAAAATAGATTTCTCGGTCACTGCAGACGGTGGGAGTTTACTGTGAACAGTTTGGCTACTGTTTTTTCGATAATACATACAAGTCTACTTTTCTACTCTAGACACAAGGAACTGCAGATGCTGGTTTGCAAAAAAAAAACACAAAGTGCAGGAGCAGCCTGCTCTGGAGTTCAGGACTTCTACAAATGCTGCCTGACCCACTGAGTTAGTCCAGCACTTTGTGGGTTTTTAAAAACACACAATGCTGGAGTAACTCAGTAAGACAGGCAGCATCTCTGGGTAGAAGGAATGGGTGACGTTTCAGGTCGAGTCCCTTCTTCAGACTGAGAGTCAGGGGAGAGGGAGACACGGAGATAAGGAAGTGTAAGGTGTGAAAACAAGATATCGAAGAGGATATTTTCAGGGAATTGTTAGTTTGGGGAAGGTGACAATGAAGCATACAGAAACAGAAACATAGAAAATAGGTGCAGGCCATTTGGCCTTTCGAGCCAGCACCGCCATTCATTGTGATCATGGCTGATCGTCCCCAATCAATACCCCGTGCCTGCCTTCTCCCCATATCCCTTGATTCCACTAGCCCCTAGAGCTCTATCTAACTCTTAAATCCATCCAGAGATTTGGCTTCCACTGCCCTCTGTGGCAGAGAATTCCACAAATTCACAACTCTCTGGGTGAAATAGTTTTTTCTCACCTCAGTTTTAAATGGGCTCCCCTTTATTCTAAGACTGTGGCCCCTGGTTCTGGACACCCCCAACATTGGGAACATTTTTCCTGCATCTAGCTTGTCCAATCCTTTTAGAATTTTATATGTTTCTATAAGATCCCCTCTCATCCTTCTAAACTCCAGTGAATACAAGCCTAGTTTTTTCAATCTTTCCTCATATGTCAGTCCCGCCATCCCAGAGATCAATAGACAATAGGCAATAGGTGCAGGAGGAGGCCATTCGGCCCTTTGAGCCAGCACCGCCATTCAATGTGATCATGGCTGATCATTCTCAATCAGTACCCCGTTCCTGCCTTCTCCCCATACCCCCTGACTCCGCTATCCTTAAGAGCTCTATCTAGAAGCCAATGGATCAATCTCGTGAACTTACGCTGCACTGCCTCAATTACAAGGATGACCTTCCTCAAATTAGGAGACCAAAACTGTACACAGAGATAAACTTTAATCAGGGGGGCAGTCAGACTGGTCAGAGAACTAGGAAGGGGGAGGGATGGAGAGAGAGGGAAACCAAGGATTACTTGAAGTTGGAGAAGTCAATATTCATACCGCTGGGGTGTAAGCTACCCAAGTGACATATGAGGTGCAGTGGAGGAGGCCCAGGACAGAAAGGTCAGTGTGGGAATGGGAGGGGGAGTTAAAATGTTTAGCAACCAGAGGGGGACTGGGCACCTTTTACTTCTCCACAGTACTCATTTTGAGACACCGTGAAAGCCGATGGAGAAATGTGCACCTTTCGTTTTCTGCTAACTTGCAGCACTAACACTTGCATCTAACTAGCACTAGGACCTCGCAGACCACAATGTCCAAGACAGACTCCGAGTTGCTTTGTACGTGATCTGTATGTTCTGAATTCTGGTGTCTGCAGTAACCCCTGCCCCCAACCCACCTCAGGCACAATTTATCTTTTGGTCGGGGAAGGGACAACATCACCTTTGAACTTTTGCAATGCAGCCTTGCCAGGGACAAAGAGAGCAATTCAAACATTGCGCAGCTTGCAAACAAGCCCAGTGCCTTTCAGAAACAATGGTACAGTGAGGAGTAGGGGTGGAGTACATGGAAGATCCCAGTCACTGTGGGTGCAGCGACTTTGCTGCGTTCACACAATTGAATTGAATTTATTTGTCATTCAAAACAAAAACTTGAACGAAATGCCGTTACCAGACAGTCAGAACAATAAAAAGCAAACAAAACACGCAATGACATAAATTTAACACAAACATCCATCCGCCAGGCACCTCCTCACTGTGATGGAAGATTAAAAAAAATCTTATCTCTTCCTTGCTTCTTCTCCTGCGGTCAGGCAGTCAAACAACGCCACAAAGGGGGATATCACCCCGGGCGGCAAGGGTCCCGGTTAGAATAATATGTCTGAAGAAGGGTCTCGACCCGAAACGTCACCCATTCCTTCTCTCCCGAGATGCTGCCTGACCTGCTGAGTTACTCCAGCATTTTGTGAATAAGTCCCGGGTAGAATTATGTTTTTGTGGGAACACTATCAAAGATAACGCTAACGATTGCATGTGTAGCCGGTCACGAAGAATGGCGGAGGAATTTTGCACAGTTCTTGTTTTGTACATATTTTTTTTATCCTGAATAAAGTTTATTTTGATTAACAAAAAAAAACCCAAACCACAAAGCTACAGTGAACTCAGTAATGACCCATGCATTGGTTTAAAAACTCGAATTTAAGATTTGATCCCTCCCAACATTCAGCTGTGCGTGTCCCAAAGGCATGTTTTTAAAATAAATATCTTGTGTTCAAATTACTCCTTGGGCCATATCCTTCCTCTGCAATCTCCAATTCCTGCAGACTGTGGATCTCACAGTCACTGGGCTTTCACTCATTCCAGCACCCTCCAGTAATGCTGATTCAGCTGCCAATGGCCGGGCCCCTGAACTCGGCAATTGCTACCTGCAACCCACTCCCTCTCTCCCCCTCTCCCTCCCCCTCTTTCCTTCCCCACCTAGCCCCCTCACCCTTAAAGATCTCTTTAAACCCCAGCCTTTTACATAGACATAGAACATAGAAAATAGGTGCAGGAGCAGGCCATTCGGCCCTTCGAGCCTGCACCGCCATTCAATATGATCATGGCTGATCATCCAGCTCAGTAACCTGTACCTGCCTTCTCTCCATACCCCCTGATCCCTTTAGCCACAAAGGCCACATCTAACTCCCTCTTAAATATAGCCAATGAACTGGCCTCAACTACCTTCTGTGGCAGAGAATTCCACAGACTCACCACTCTCTGTGTGAAGAAATGTTTTCTCATCTCGGTCCTAAAATTCTTCCCCCTTATCCTTAAGCTGTGACCCCTAGTTCTGGACTTCCCCACGTTCTAGATCTTCTGACCAAATTTCTCCTTTTGTGCCTTGTTGTGAAATCTCATGCAATGCTGTTGGTGAGAGTGAGGTTGGAATAATAAAGCATTTAAGACCGTTACAATTGCCACACTCTGTGCATGACGATGCAGCGGGTAACGCCACTGCCTTGCGGCGCCGCCGACCCGTGTTCGGTCCTGACCTCGGGTGCTGTCTGTGTGGAGTTTGCACATTCTCCCTGCGACCGCGTGCGTTTCTTCCGGGTGCTCCGGTTTCCTCCCACATCCAAAAAACGTGCGGGTTGGGAGGTTAACTGAGCACAGTCTATTGTATGAGGACTAGAATCTCAGGAGAGCTGCTGAGAATGTGGAGAGAATTTTTTTTTAATTAATCTCGGATTAATGTAAAAGGATTGTTGAATAGTGGCGCGAACTCGGTGTATATCTCAATGACACTTGTTTATGTAACGATCTAGTGCTGATATGAACACACCCTCCCACGCCAGACATAATTGGGCCGTAAATTAAACATCTGGAAAATAAGGATATCGAACAACTTGCTCCCATTGCACAAACTCCAACAACAATCAAGACCTACAACAAGGCGCTGGTAAATGTTTAGGAAACAACTGCATTTGCTGGTTTAAACCATAGACACAAAAAGCTGGAGTAAAGACTGAAGAAGGGTCTCAACCCGAAACGTCACCTATTCTTTTTCTCGAAGGAAAAGTCTGTCTGATCCGCTGAGTTACTCCAGGTTTTTGTGTCTATCGCTGGCAAATGTAGTTAGCTTTACTTATTCCAGCAGGGGCATTGTCTGCTTATGCAGTTGACATGTGGCCCTTTCAACCTCTTGTCAGTCTGAGCTTGGAGTGAGAGTGTAAGCTGTGGGATGGAGTGAGGGACAGAATCTTGGTTGAGAAGTTCCTTGATGGGTTCTTCATTTTGGACACCCAAAATGGCGGCGCTGCCCTAGCAGCTGCAGCTTACCTGCGGTCCGTTTGTCTTTGTGTTTTTGTTGGGTTTTTATGTATTAATTGTCGATGTGATGGCGTGTTTTTGTGGTTGTGTACTATGTGTGTGTGTGGGGGGGAGGGGGGAACTGTAAAATTGTAAATTTGTCCCTTCCGAACGGAGACCCGACCTTTGTTTTCTGGGTCGGGTCTCCGTTCCTGCTGCGGCCTACCATCGGCCCAACTCCTGGACCTGGCGGCCTCCAGGGCTCTGGTTCGCAGAGCCCGCGGACCGGACTTACCATCAACGGAGCCGACCGGATTCACCATCAGCGGAGCCGGCCGTCCTCGGAGGCTGCGGGAGCGGCTGCGACTCGCCTTAGGCTCGGGCCGCGTGGATGCCGACTTCGGGAGCTCCGGCAGCGGCAGCATGTTCGCCCGCCCCGGATCGCGGGGCTTGGGTCAGCCCGCCGCGGACATTTCACCGTCTGGCGGGGCCTGAAATAGGCCGCGGGATTTTTTTCTGCTCGGCGGGGGCTTCAATGTCGGGAGCCACGACCGCCCCGACATGCAGCAGCAGCGGCAACGGCAGCGTGTTCGCCCGCCCCGGATCGAGGGGCTTGGGTCGGCCCGCCGTGGACCTTTCACCGTCTGGCGCGGCCTGGAACGTGGCAACTCCAACAGCCTGACCGTGGGAGAGGACAGCAGGGGAAGGGAAAAAACATTCTGGCCTTCCATCACAGTGAGGAGGGGACTGGAGGAGACTCACTGTGATGGATGTTTCTTTTTTTTGTGTTGGTAGGGGTTGTGTAATTTGCTTATTTTATTGCTTTTATTGTTGGACTGTGGGTGACTAAATTTCATCCAAAAAATTTGTTTTTTGAATGACAAATAAAGATATCCTATCCTATCCTATCCTTCCGACAGGAGCTGACAAATCTTTTTGCAATCTTTGTCGTCACTGCATTGCACCTGACGTCTAACAGGCTTCCCATGGAGAGGAGCCAACCTGCAGGACAGACGGGAAACGGTTCGATCTAGGTAGCTTCCACTCTGAAGCAAGGTCAGCCAATGCCGCAGTGTATTGATCGCGTCTGTGTACACACGCATACGCACGAAGGTCGAGCTCTAAATCAACTCGTTCACTGAAGAACCGGGCCTCATACCAGACATCTCCAAAACAAAGGTCATTGACCAACCTTCCTCTCCTGCCCACCACCAACATCCCAGCAGTAAATGCCAATGCAAGAAGGCGCCCAAGCCAGGCGACTCTATGTGTGCCAGTCACAGAGTGGGTCTGTAATCACGCATTACAATCGCTCCACTCCTTCAAACCTTTACTCCAACTGCAGCATTTCTTACTTTAACTGCGCTCTTCTTAATCTACTTTACTAGACTTTATCTCACACTAAACGTTATTCAGGTCATTCCCTTTATCATGTATCTATACACTGTGGACAGCACGATTGTAATCATGTGTAGTCTCTCCGCTGACTGATTGGCACACAACAAAAGCAACAAAAGCTTTGCACTGTTCCTCGGTACACGGAACTAAACTCAACTCAAACTCAACTCAATAAATGCCCACGGCAAGTTGGTTTAGGAGAGGAAGCTAATGTTGGGTTTGCTCATCCTCATGGCTGAATTGGAAGCACAGTACTGATGGTTTCTGTCCAATGCCACTTGCAGCAGATGGTCCATGTATCTCAAGTAAAGAACATTGCTGCCTGGTAGACCATGGGTTTTGTGCCATGTTTATGAAAGGCCTTAAATCACTTTGCATTTCTTGTCACCCAGAAAGAGGCCATTGATCCATCACGTCTGTAATGGATAACAGAGCAATCCCATTCTCCAAATACTTTTTCCTATGTTCTCAAAATTCCCAAATCAATTCTACCATTTACCCACACAAGTGGCACATTTGAACAGTAGCTAATTAATCTATCAATCTGCACCGGTCTGGGATGTGGGAGGAAAGGAGAGAGGGTGAGCAGTTTTGAATACCTGGGAGTCCACATCAAAGAGGATCTGACAAGGGCAACGCACATTGCCGCACTGGCTGAGGAAATTCCGAGTGTCTCTGAGGATCCTTCATTGTTTCTACTCTGGGGCTGTAGAGAGCATCCTGTCCGGCAACATCACAGTCTGGTTTGGGAACAGCTCTGCCCAGGACAGGAAGGCCCTGCAGAGAGTAGTGCGTTCAGCAGAACGCACCTTGGGAACTACACTTGTCCCCCTGCAGGACCTATACATCAGGAGGTGTAGATCGAGAGCAAGCAAGATTATGAGGGACCCCTGCCACCCCAGCAACGGATTGTTCCAGATGCTACGGTCAGGCAAGCGCCTCCGCTGTCACGCTGTGAAAACGGAGAGGATGAGACGGAGTTTCTTCCCACAGGCCATCAGTACTGTTAACTTTTATAAATCCAGGTACTAAATTTTGTCTTCTCTGTATTAACTTTAATTTATATGCTGTAAATGTGATTCTTTTTTTTTGCACAATCCGCAGGCATTGCCACTTTCATTTCACTGCACATCGTGTATGTGTATGTGACAAATAAACTTGACTTGACTTGACCTGGAGAAAACCCACATGATCACAGGAAGAACAAGGAACTCAATGCAGACAGCACTGGAATTTAGGATTTCGAATTTAGACACCTTTGAACCACCAGAACTGGAGTGGAAGTAAATCAACCCATAGGGAAGGCCTAGGCCCTAGGAAGAAGAGACTAATTTAGTAATGTTAAAGTTGACCAAAAATTAAGACATTTTATAACTATGAAGATCCATTTTCAGTGTCTTTGAGGCTTCAAGTTAGTTACAGAAACCCATAAAAAAATATGTTCCATCCCCCATTTCAACTCTTTTTAATATTTGCTTTGAAAGCACTTTCTGGAAACATTTTAAACTGTGGCCTCTTTGCTTTTTTAATTGAAATTGTTTATCTTGTGTGATAGTGAGTTGCAGATAAGGCATTTATAGGCATTCAGATATCTCCTAGTTATAATCTGAACAATAAAATTGCTTTGCTGGTTTTAAGAAATCCAGCTTTAAGATAAATTATATTATATTATACAAATAGATACTATTTACATTGAGAAATGGAGACATAGAGTTGTACAACATAGAAATAGATTGTAGCGACCATAGGGATTGGTCCTGAGAGTCGAACCCTCGGATTGGCCAGCAAGGTCACGTGGTGATTTTGGCGCCCAAAACCAGTCAGTGGGAAGAGAACTTCGATGTGAAAAGTTTGAGTTAATGGTCGTCTGCGATCTTGGTTGTTATCCTTTGTAATTGAATATTGCTACCGCAATAAACTTCTTTAACAAAGTACAAGCCTTCAGACTTGCCATAAGATCTCTCAATTCATCACATCTGTGCTGACGTTTTTGTCTTTTACATTATTACCCTTGTGTGCGACAGATTTGTATCCTTGATGTTTAAGCATAGGCTTCAATGTCTCTTGAACAATGTCTCTGATTGTTTCCGACTCCACCACCACTTTGGATGGCACGGTGGTTCAGCGGTAGAGTTGCTGCCTTACAGCACAGAGACCTGGGTTCAATCCTGACTACGGGTGCTGCCTGTATGGAGTTTGTACGTTCTCCCCGTGACCTGTGTGGGTTTCTTTGTTTTTTAAAATTTCTTCTTTGGTTTTGATCTTCGGTTTCCTCCCACACTCCAAAGACGTACAGGTTTGTAGGTTAATTGGCTTGGTGTAAATGTAAAAATTGTTCTTTGTGTGTGCAGGGTAATGTTAATGTGTGGGGATCGCTGGTCGGTGCGGACTCGGTGGACTGAAGGGCCTGTTTCCATGCTGTATCTCTAAACTAAACTAAACTAAACTAAACCTCCTTTGCAGTGAGTTCCAGATATCAACCATACTCTGTAAAAAAACGTTCCCCTCAAATCCCCTTTAAAACTCTGTCCTCTACCCTTAAACCTATACCGTCTTCTTTTTGAAATCCCTACTGTGGGAATAAACAAATAAACACGAGAAAGAGCCTATCCATATAGTTTATTTACTTAAGATAGATACAAAAAGCTGGAGTCACTCAGCATCTCTGGAGAAAAGGAATAGGTGACATTTCAGGTCGAGCCCCTTCTTCAGACGGAGAGTCAGGGGAAATGGAAACGAGAGATATAGGCAGTGATGTAGAGAGATATAGAACAGATGAAGGAAAGATATGCAAAGTTATTTACTTGATGACTATAAATATAAGTAATTAACTGAAGGGTTCTGACCATAAACGTCACCCATTCCTTCTCTCCAGAGATGATGCCTGACCCGCTGAGTTACTCCAGCATTCTGAGTCCATCTTTGGTATAAACCAGCATCTGCAGTTCCTTCCTGCACATTAAGGTTAGGGATTCAAGACTTAGATGGGATCCGAGGAAGAATTTTTTCACCCACTCCTCAAGATAATTCTCATATGATTAATTATCAATGCTGGCTATGTCTCAGTTGGTACCACTCAGGGCACTAAGTCGGAAGATTGTTGGCTCATTTCACTCAAAGATCCTGAGTACAAAACTCTGCCCTTCGAGTGAAGTGGTGAGGAATGCTGCCCTCAGAAGTGTTGCTTTCTGGATGAACCATGTAACAAAGCACTCTGCAATGCAACATAAACTCCTGGCGTGTAGATGTGAAAAATCTCAAGATATTATTCCGAATAAGCTGAGTCAGGTATTCATCGTGCCTTGGCTGATATTAATCTCTGAATCAACATTACTAAAAAAAAGCATTATCTGGTTATTATCAGCAGTCTGACCATCTGTGAGAGCTTCCTTTGCAGAAGGGAAAGGATGGGCACATTGGCCAAGATCCGTCCTGTGGCTCTGCTTCCTTTATTACAACTGTGACTGCATTTCAAGAGCATTGTATTGATTGTAAACAGCGTTGGGACATCCTGGGGCGACGGTAGGCACATATAAAGACAGCTCTTTCCATTTACAATGATATACATTATGTACCAAGTTTACGAATCTACGCAGTGTGAATTAGTCGAGGGGGTCTAGAAGGAGATGCACAAGTCCATAAGACAGAATTAGGCCATTCGACCCATCAAGTCTGCTCTACCATTCCATAATGGCTGATCTATTTTTCCCTCTCCACCTTATTCTCCCCTCCTCTCCTCGTATCCTTTGGCAAAACGCAGACCTTCGAGTGCAATGGTGAGGGAGCGCTGACCACAGAAGTGTTGCTTTCTGGAGGAACCATTTAACAGAGCTCTCCTGGTGCGTAGACCACAAGATATTATCTTGAACAAGAGGAATGTAAGACCTTTAGAACTGAGAGGAGGTGAAACTGCCCAGAGATGCTTGAAGTTGGGGAAAAACCCCTAATAATGCAGATGCTGGAGTGTAAAACAACTAAAAATTCTTGAGGAACTCAACCAGTCAAGCAGTGTGGAAAGATTTTTAGATTTAGATTTAGATTTAGAGATACAGCGCGGAAACAGGCCCTTCGGCCCACCGGGTCCGCGCCGCCCAGCGATCCCCGCACATTAACACTATCCTACACAAACTAGGGACAATTTTTACATTTTACCCAGTCAATTAACCTACATACCTGTACGTCTTTGGAGTGTGGGAGGAAACCGAAGACCTCGGAGAAAACCCACGCAGGTCATGGGGAGAACGTACAAACGGCGCCCGTAGTCAGGATCGAACCTGAGTCTCAGGCGCTGCATTCGCTGTAAGGCAGCAACTCTACCGTTGCGCCACCGTGCCGCACTTCAATTGTTAATTGGCTTTGGTTAAATTGTAAATTGTCCCTATTGTGTAGGGTAGTGTTAGTGTAGGGGATGATCGCTGGTCGTCGCGGACTCGGTGGGCCAAAGGGCCTGTTTCTGCACGGTATCTCTAAGCCTAAATTCTCAAAGCAAGAGTTCATGCTGGGGACAATCTGAAACTGGGTGTAGCCAAAACAAAGGAGGAGACGAGGAGGAATTTATTTAGCCAGAGGGTGGTGAGTCTGTGGAATTCATTGCCACAGAAGGCTGTGGAACACAAGACATTGGGTATTTTTAAAGCGGAGATTGATAGGTTCTTGATTAGTAAGGGCATCAAAGGTTACGGGGAGAAGTAGATAAAGCTGATAGAGGACTAGATGGAGCTCATAAGGATAGCGGAGTCAGGGGGTATGGGGAGAAGGCAGGAACGGGGTGCTGATTGAGAATGATCAGCCATGATCACATTGAATGGCGGTGCTGGCTCGAAGGGCCGAATGGCCTACTCCTGCACCTATTGTCTATTGTCTATCAGGTAGTAGAATGGGGTTGAGAAGAAAAAATAGATCGGCCATGATCGAATGGCGGAGTAGACTCGATGGGCCGAACAGCCTAATTCTGCTCCAATGTCTTATGGTCTAAAGGCTTAGAGGGAAAGCATTGTAATCTAGGTTCCTGCAACTACGATCCAGGTCCTGTGACACAGCCACTGAAACACATGAAGAGTGTATTTCCAAAGAGGCCACATGACAGGCATTGGTGCTTTGAATATAGAATGCATTAGTGAAATGCACAGACCTGACTACACAATGAATGTATAGACTGGGCGATATTATGAATGTAAATAATCCAGTGCACTGTTTTTTGTATTTCTTGTAGAAAGTCCTCTTCAAATAAATTGAGGAACCAGTTAACGTTTCAGGTCAGGCTCCCTGCAGAAAGCGTTTCACAAATACCTTTTGACTGGCTGAGTTCTTTCATCGTTTCTGTTTTTGCCTTTTGAAGCCATCGGTTCCACCACTAGAGATTGTAACTGAAGCAGAGACCATGTTAACAGTTGAGAATAGATTAGCTCGGCGATTGAAGAGGAATAAAGAACTGCTTATAAGGAGAGATTCGAAAGGCTTGGTTTATTTTCACTGGAATTTAGGAAGCTGAGAGGTGACCTTAAAAGAGTTTTATAAAATGGTGAAGGGCATGGATGGGCTAGTCAGCCAGAATCTTTCTCCTAGGGTGGGGGGGGGAGTTTAAAGTTAGAGGGCTTAAATTTAAGATGAGAAGGGAGAGATTTAAAGGAGGTCTGAGGGAAATGGTTTTCAAAATCCTTCAATGGATCTCTAGCTCTTCGATGGTATGAGCTGCCAGGGGAAGTGGTCGAGGCAGATACATTACAACTTTTAAAAGATATTTGGACAGGTACTTGGATATGAAAGACGGAGGGATACCTGCCTAATGTGGGCAAATGGGAATAGTGTAGACAGACAATATGGTTGGCTTGGGCGAGATGGGCCATAAGGCCAGTTTCTATGTGCAATATTAACAGGAAAAATACACAAAAAGCTAGAGTATTTCTGCGGGGTTTTATGACTGTTGACAGATCAATATTCCTCCTGGGATAAATAAAGTTCCATCGTATCATATCGTATCGTATCGGGTCAGACAGTATCTCTAGAGTAAAGGAATATGTGATATTTCGGGTCGATACCGAATTTCACTTTTTCCTCTTGTCCAGAGATGCTGCCTGACTCGCTGAGTTACTGCGACTTTTTGTGCCTATCCGGTTTAAACCAGCATCCGCAGTTTCTTCCCATGCAAAATTAACAGACTGGATTTAATATTATACTATATAAAGCTTTAAGATGACAATTCATTGCTGTGTAGAGGGACAGTTGCATCATACTAAATAATATCTTCTGGAGCTAGTAATTCAATACAAAGCCAACAATCTGGATCATTAACTCTTTTTAGTTCTCTACTGATGCTGCCTGACCTGCTGAGAATTTCCAGCATTATTAGATTTTATTACAGATTTCCTGCATCTGCATTATTTTTTTTGAATGCCTGTCCATTCCCACCAAAAGTTGCCACAGGCAATGATGGTCCAGTTCTATACTGCCATTGTAGAGTCCGTCCTCACCTTCTCCATCATGGTCTGGTTTGGCTCAGCCGCCAAGCACGACATCCGGAGGCTGCAGCGCATCGTTCGCACAGCCGAGAAGGTTGTTGGCTGCAACCTTCCCCCCACTGACGAACTGTACACTGCAAGGGCCAGGAAGCCAGCGGGCAAGATCATCTCTGACCCCTCTCACCCTGGCCACAAACTCTTTGAAGCAATTCCCTCTGGAAGGCGACTCCGGACTGTCAAAGCAGCCACAGCCAGACATAAAAACAGCTTTTTCCCACGAGCAGTAGCTCTGCTCAACAACCAAAAGTCTCCTTTTGCTCTGGTATTTTATTTCATTCACATGTTTAAACTATAATGTTTTATTCTTAATGTTTTATGTTTTATTTTTAATTGTTTACTGTATGTCGTGTTGTTACTTGCAAGCGGAGCACCAAGGCACATTCCTTGTATGTGTACATACTTGGCCAATAAAATTTATTCAATTCAATTCAATTCAAATGCTGCCTGGGCCATTGAGTTCCTCCAGCACTGTGTATTTCACTGAAGAATCCGGCATCTGCAGTTCCTAGTGCCTCCTCCCTATCTTTTGGTGTATATTTACCTTCCTGCAGGATTGTCTGCCGAACGAACCCCCACCGATTCAATTTTGCAAATTCCACGTCCAAACCAAATCTCTCTCATCAGATTTCCGTATCTCTCACGGCACCAGTTTGCGTCTAACCAACATCACGACTTCCTTTGTGGGTACTATCGCTCCTCGTCACCATTGCAGCTTTCAACCACCACCTCTCTGTTTCCCAACAGCTGCACTGACCTAAATAACTCTGTCCAACCTCGGCTTCAGCAGTTCCCCATCTGAGCACTTGGGGGGGATTTGTGCGTCCAGAATTATACGGTCAGCCATACCTGTTATACAGCATAAAGACCTGGTTTTTGGTCTTTTTACTGTAAATAAATGGATTAAGTTAAAACTTCTGTCAGTCAAAGGCTGTCAGCTTTGTGGTAAATCAGAGGCCAAGCCAAGTAAGGGAAAAAAATCAGACTACCAAGTTTCGGCTTTTATTTATTTATTTATTTATTCTTCTGTTCAGAATGTTCATTGGCAGAGTCAGCGTTTATTGCTCCTTCCATGAGAAGGTGGTTGGGAAACTTGAAGCACTTCAGACGTGCTCCAAAGATGCTGGATCTTCTATCATTGCCTTAACAAACAGTTACGTTGCCAACAAACATTGATGGTAAACATGGATCGTGATATTTTGGTTCGGGACCCTTCTTCAGTCAAACCTTTCAGTTCGGGACTCTCCTGTGTATTTCCATGATTTGGAACAGGATCTTAATCAATTTAATTAACTCAAGGCACGGAGAGGATGAGACGGAGCTTCTTCCCACAGGCCATCAGGACTGTTAACTTTTATAACTCCAGGGACTAAATTTTGTCTTCTCTGTATTAACTTTTATTTATATGCTGTAACTGTAATTCTTTTTTGTGCACAATCCGCAGGCATTGCCACTTTCATTTCACTGCACATCGTCTATGTGCATGTGACAAATAAACTTGACTTGACTGATGCCCAGCGCAAAAATGACAGGCCTTTTGACCCACAATGTCCATACTGACCATGATGCCGAGTTAACTTAACGCCATCTACCTGCACGTGCCTACCTCAATACCTCTCAAACATCAAGGTGTATGCTTCCCCCATCACCCCTGGCCGTTGTGTTCCAGACACCCACCACTCTGTGTAAAGAACTTACCTCACACATCTCCTTTACACTTTGCTCCTCTCACCTTAAAGCTATGCCCTCCAGTATGTGAGACTTCGACTCAATCTTCCCTGTCCATGCCTATCAATTTTGTAAAATTGAGCGGCACGGTGGTACAATGGTAGAGTTGCTGCCTTACAGCACTTGCAGCACCAGAGACCCAGTTTCGATCCCGTCTACAGGTGTTGTCTGTACGGCGTTTGTACGTTCTCCCCGTGACCGCGTGGGTTTCCTCCCACACTCCAAAGACGTACAGGTATGTAGGTTAATTGGCTTGGTGTATGTGTAAATTGTCCAGTGTGTGTGTCGGATAGTGTTAATGTGCAGAGATCGCTGGTCGGCGCGGACTCGGTGGGCCGAAGGGCCTGTTTCCGCGCTGTACAAACTAAACTAAACAAAACATTCTTGTACACAAAATGCTGGAGTAACTCAGCAGGTCAGGCAGCATCTCAGGAGAGAAGGAATGGGTGACGTTTCGGGTCTCGACCGACATGGAACATGGAACCGGTTTGAATGGGTGAAGAAGTCTTCAGTCTGAAGAAGAGTCTCGACCCGAAACGTCACCCATTCCTTCTCTCCTGAGATGCTGCCTGACCTGCTGAGTTACTCCAGCATTTTGTGAATAAATACCTTCGATTTGTACCAGCATTTGCAGTTATTTTCTTACAAAACATTCCTTCTTTTGCAGTGGGCAGGAGTTCATTTACATAAGTTAATTGCCCTCCATAGAACTCCTTGATTCCACTCTCCAACTTCTGCTCCTCTGTTAGAATTTAAGCTTCACATTTTACAGTATTGTTTTCAGCCACATGATTTCTCAATGTTTTTATAATTAACATAAAATCTCTGCTGGAAGGTGGAAGAGGCAGCAGCAAATATTGTAAACAAGCTCTGAAAACAAGTAATGCAATTGTGACTGGAGTCAAATCAGAACATACCAGATAGACTCAGCAGATCAGGCACAGCCACGTCAGTGGGGTGTGGAACAGAATTAAAATTTCAGGTTGACCTGCTGAGTAATTCCAGTATTTTCTGTTAGATTTTCAGCACCTGCGGCTTTTTATCATTTTCAATTATACTTGACTGGTTGCTTATTGTGGAATAAATATTCAAGCTGCAATGACCCGACCCCTTCTTGGGGAGAAGGTAGGAGAATGGGGTTAGGAGGGAGAGATAGATCAGCCATGATTGAATGGCAGGGTAGACTTGATGGGCCGAATGGCCTAATTCTGCTCCTCTCACATGACCTTATGACTTATTGAACGTCACCTATTCCTTTTCCCCAGGGATGCTGCCTGACCCGCTGAGTTACTGCAGCATTTTGTGTCTGTCTTCAGTGATAGTGGCCTTTCTTTTCCTCAAAAAAATGCTCATGGTCTGAAGAAGGGTCTCAACTCGAAAAGTCAGGTAGCATCATGTTCTCAACAGATGCTACCTGACCTGCTGAGTTCCTCCAGCCTTTTGTGCCCTTTTGGGCATCAACCACCATCTGCAGTTCCTTGTTCCTACATTGCTCATGGGTTGTTTACAAGAAGGTAAAGACATGTGGTCTCAGTCTGAACACCTCACGCAAAGCACAGTACCTCCAACAGCAGACCACTTCCTCAATACTGTACACAAATGCTAGGCCCCATATTTGTGTAGGTAGGAACTGCAAATGTTGGTAATTATACCGTAGGCACAAAATGCTGGAGTAACTCAGCGGGTCAGGCAGCATCTCTGGGGAAAAAGGATGAGTGAACCTTTCTTCAGACGTATTTGTAGTCAGGTCAATAGAGTGAAATTCGAATCCACTTTCCAGGACTGTTTCACAGCTGACTCCTTAAAACTGCGGACTTTATTTTCTGTTTTGCAACCCACCAAATGTTCAACTGTGGTTTTGCTTCTCTACACCACTGATGATGACACCTTTTCATACTCGTGGGGCTCAGGCTTTACATTAATGTCTGAGTTTACACATAATGCATGTTGTTGTTGAGATAATGGCAGGTTCCGCCAACATTTGGCAACCAAATGCAACCGGTTTATTTTATTCCTACCTGTGGGATCTTGCTGGCTTGATCATGAGCAATGGCTGTCCTTAAAACAGAGTAAATGCTCTTAAGATGCTTCTGAACGGCCTGATCGTGTCCCTGTAAATGTAAGTTTTCATGCTTCATTATTAAAAATAATGCAAACTGCCTTAGAAATGCAAACATGTTACACGTCCATTTAGGTCAATTTGTGGGGGCTGGTTGCTCTGTGGGCTTTCTGCGGTATAAGCTTAAAAAATATTTATCAAGATACTTGGACGATAGTGACATTTAAGAGGCTTTGGATAGGCACATGAGAGTACAGTGAAACGAGGGACATGGATCATGTGCAGGCGGATGAGATCAGTTTAACTTAGCAATATGTGTGACACAAACATTGTGGGCCAATGGATCCGATCCTGTGCTGTACTGTTCTTTGTGTGGAAAGGAACTGCAGATATTGGTTTGAAACCGAAGATAAAAATTCTCCAGAGATACTGCCTGACCCGCTGAGTTACTCCAGCACTTTGTGTCTATCTTCTGTACTGTTCTTTAAGATTCCCCCTCCCCCTCCCCTGTCCAATCCACATCTGCCTCACATTACTTTGACATTGCATCGCGGATTATGTTATGAAGGTTTCTGCAAAGCCGCAAGGGAAAGCATACTGTACTGAACTGAGTTGATTAACGACGTGCCGAGCACAGCCTTTCGCTTGCTGGCGAAATGCCAAGGACTTGATGTCCCAGCTCTTGCTGTTTCTCTCTCGCTCTCTCTCTCCTTTGCACAAACTGCAGTTGGCGACCAGCCCAGAACAAACTGCACACAAAAAAAAAAATCACACACTGCAGATCTGCAAATTTGAAACAAAAGATTTTTTTTTTTAATCCATACTAGAAAAAAAGCTGCAAAGACTTAGTGCTGGACCTGTGTAGTAAGCAGGGCTTAAAGCTGCAGTGGTAGAGTTCCTGCCTCACAGCAACCCTCAGAGACCCGGGTTCGATCCTGACCATGGGTGCTGTCTGTATGGAGTTTGTACCTTCTGATCTGGGTGGGTTATTACCGGGATATCCTGTTTCATCCCAGACTCCAAAGACACACAGGTTTGGAGAGCTAATTGGCTTCGGTATAATTGTAAATTGTCCCTACATTAATGCAGAATAGTGTGAATGTTAACTCAGTTAACTGGGACGAAGGGCCTGTTTCCACACATTAAACACAACTAAACTAAAAGACCCTGACTGCAGTGAGGTGCCGAGCACTGCTTGTTCTGTCCTTGGGCAGCTGAGAACCCAGCAGGGTATGAATAGTGATTTCTCTAACTTCAAGTAACCCTCTCTCTCTGTCCCTCCCCCACCTAGTTCTCCGACCAGTGTCCTCCTGATTATTAGTCCTGATTGTATGTCTCGGTGTCACCCTCCCCCTCAGCTAACAATGAACCATTCTACATTTCCTTGACCAGCGTCCGCTTTGATCTGTCATTTTCACACCTTGATGCTGATAGTCTGGTCGTCTCCCTCACCCGTGGTGAAGGGACTCGACCCGAAATATCAACCATTCCTGCTCTCCAGAGATGTTGCCTCTGTGTTACTCCAGCATTTTGGGACTATCTACAATTCCTTGATCATTGTGTTTTGATCTATCCTTTTCACACCTTGCCCTTCCATAATCCACTCTCCCTCTCCCCTGACACTCAGTCTGAAGAAGGGTCTTGACCCGAAACGTCACCCATTCCTTCTCTCCAGAAATGCTGCCTGACCCGCTGAGTTACTCCACCATTTTGTGTCTACCTCAGGTATATAACCAGCATCTGCTTTTCCTTCCGAAAGACATCCTTGAAAATTATCGGCTTTGATCTGTCCTCAAACCTTACCCGTCTATATTTCTAGTCTCCCCCTCCCCTGACTCTCTAGTGTCCCCCTCCCCTGACTCTCAGTCTGAAGAAGGGCCTCGACCTGAACCTTCACCCCCATTCATTCTCTCCAGAGATGCTGTCCTCGGTGTAAACCAGCATCTGCAGTTCCTTTGAACATATTTGTGCCTGTTCTGTTCTTGCCCGAAGATAGACACAAAATGCTGGAGTAACTCAGCGGGACAGGCAGCATCTCTGGAGAAAAGCAATGGATGATGTAATGTGCTGAGATGCATGAAAAATGTTCCTGATGTTGGGGGAGTCTAGAATCAAGGGGTCACAGTTTAAGAATAAGGGCTAGGCCATTTAGGACTGAGATGAGGAAAAACATTTACACCTGGAGAGTTGTGAATCTGTGGAATTCTCTGGCACAGAATGCAGTGGAGGCCAATTCGCCGGATGTTTTCAAGAGCGAATTGGGGATAGCTCTTGGGGATATGGGGAGAAGGCAGGAACGGGGTACTGATTTTGGGTGATCATATTGAATGGCGGTGCTGAATGCCAGTGAATTGAATGACATCAGTCTGAAGAAGGGTCTCAACCCGGAACGTCACCCATTCCTTCTCTCCTGAGATGCTGCCTGACCCGCTGAGTTACTCCAGCTTTTTGTGATATATATTGAATGGCGGTGCTGGCTCGAAGGGCCGAATGGCCGACTGCTGCACCTATGTGACATTCTGGCCTTCCATCACAGTAAGGAGGGGACTGGAGGAGACTCACTGTGATGGATGTTTCTTTTTGTTTTGTGTTTTGTGTTGGTTGGGGTTGTGTAATTTGCTTATTTTATTGCTCTTATTGTTGGAATCACATCCGCTCACAGCGAATCTCCTTGTATATTTCTAGTCTCCCTTGTATACATTCAATAGACAATAGACAATAGGTGCAGGAGGAGGCCATTCGGCCCTTCGAGCCAGCACCGCCATTCAATATGATCATGGCTGATCATTCTCAATCAGTACCCCGTTCCTGCCCCCATACCCCCTGACTCCGCTATCCTTAAGAGCTCTATCTAGCTCTCTCTTGAATGCATTCAGAGAATTGACCTCCACTGCCTTCTGAGGCAGAGAATTCCACAGATTCACAACTCTCTGACTGAAAATGTTTTTCCTCATCTCAGTTCTAAATGGCCTACTCCTTATTCTTAAACTGTGGCCCCTTGTTCTGGACTCCCCCAACATTGGGAACATGTTTCCTGCCTCTAACGTGTCCAACCCCTTAATAATCTTATACGTTTCGATAAGATCCCCTCTCATCCTTCTAAATGCTCATTCCTTGTATATGCACATACTTGGCCAGATAGTTCCTCTGTCCCTCTCTTCCCCTCCTCCTTCCCAGTTCTCCCTCTACCTTCCTGTCTCCACCTATATCCTTCCTTTGTCCCGCCCCCTGACATCCATCTGAAGAAGGGTCTCGACCCATTCCTTCTCTCCTGAGATGCTGCCTGACCTGCTGTTACTTCAGCATTTTGTGAATAAATACCTTCGATTTGTACCAGCATCTGCAGTTATTTTCTTACACGGCAGGGGAAGAGAAAAAGACATTCTGGCCTTCCATCACAGTGAGGAGGGGACTGGAGGAGACTCACTGTGATGGACGTTTCTTTTGTTTGGTGTTAGTCTATGATTGTATGTGTTATTGCATTTTTATTGATTATTCTTATTGGTCTTATTGTTGAACTGCGGGCAATGTTTCATTTCACTACACATTTATGTGTATGTGGCAAATAAACGACTATTGACTATTGACTACATTACAGAGTCCCATCGGCCCATCGATTCTATTAAGGTCCCCCCCCCCCCCAAGTCTCCAGTTTCCCCTCTATTGTCTACACTGCCCCTCTTCACGCCCCAGTGCCAATTGGTGACTAACTTTCGTCCAAAAAACTTGTTTTTTTGTATGACAAATAAAGATATCTTGAATCTCTTGAATCTTGAAAACGCATTGATTCATTGTACCTGTCCTTGCCTGACTTGGGCTGGGGTAGAAGGTGTCTCAGAGAGGTGGGGCTTTGGTCACAAGGGCTTGGGACGTGGCGAGCGTGAGCCGTGTTGCTACATGGAGCGCCGCTCCTTATTAGGGAGCAGTGGGCGGGGCCCGCGAGTGTATCCAATATTGTATCCAATATAAGAGGCAGTGTAGCGGCAGCAGACGCTTGCCACTCCGCCCGGCACACGGTCCTTGTGTGGCTCTGTTCTCACCGGTCTCCTCGCCTCCCCCAGCTCTGAGAGATGTGTCACGGACGCGCCGTAGCCCCCTCGCCTCCCCCTCCTCTGCTCACCACCTCCTGGGGGAAGCTGCTGCTGCAGAGATTCGCCGACCTGACTGGCGGCTCCCCGGCTCAACACCACCAGCCGTGCCACCCTGAACGCAAAGCCCAGCCCGACCTGGACACTGACAGCGGTGAGTACCTTTGCAGGGAACCTGTGTAACTGTCTTGTGAATGTGTGCCGACCAACACAACGCCAATCTCTCTCTTCCCTCTTCCCCCCCCCCCCCCCCCTGACTCTGTCTGTCTCGACCCAAAAAATTCGCCCATTCCTTCTCTCCAGAGATGCTGCCCGACCTGCTGAGTTACTCCAGCATTTTGTGAATAAATACCTCAATCTGAAGACTGTGTCTTGTCCCAAAACATCGCCCATTCATTCTCTCCAGAGATGCTGCCTGCCCTGTCCCACTGAGTTACTCCAGCATTCTGTGCCTATCTTCGTTTTAAACCAGCAGTTCTTTCCTAAACTCTTAATGTAACAACGCCTCTCCTCGCAGAGTGTGTTAATCCACACTGCTGTTAATGTGTGTTAATGCACACTGGGGCGTGAAGAGGGGTAGTGTAGACAATAGAGGGGGAAACTGGAGACTTGGGGGTGGGGGGACCTTAATAGAATCGATGGGCCGAATAGACTCTGTAATGTAAGAAAATAACTGCAGATGCTGGTACAAATCGAAGGTATTTATTCACAAAATGCTGGAGTAACTCAGCAGGTCAGGCAGCATCTCAGGAGAGAAGGAATGGGTGACGTTTCGGGTCGAGACCCTTCTTCAGACTGGATAGACTGCACTTTAAATTTGTTTTGTTTAAAATTTGTTTAATTGTTCTAATCTCTCGAGATGCTGCCTGACCCGCTGAGTTACTCCAGCATTTTGTGTCTCCCTTCAATTTGTTTCGCCCTGGTCTGCATGCTCCAGTTGCCTGTGGCGAGATGTTTATTTTTTAGCAGCCCAATTCTCTGGTGGGTTGGTTTTAAAACGCAAAAGTGCCGGAGTAACTCAACGGGTCAGGCAGCATCTGAGGGGAGGGATGTATCACCAAATGCTGGAGTAACTCAGCAGGTCAGGCAGCATCTAGGAGAGAGGGGATGGGTGACGTTTCGGGTCGAGACCCTTCTTCAGACCGATCTGATCTAAACATCTGAGGGGAGAATGGATAAACGATGTTTCGGGTCGGGACCTTTAAAGTCAAACGTCGCCTGTCCATTCCAATAGGTGCAGGAGGAGGCCATTCGGCCCTTCGAGCCAGCACCACCATTCAATGTGATCATGGTTGATCATTCTCAATCAGTACCCCGTTCCTGCCTTCTCCCCATACCCCCTGACTCCGCTATCCTTAAGAGCTCTATCTAGCTCTCTCTTGAATGCATTCAGAGAATTGGCCTCCACTGCCCTCTGAGGCAGAGAATTCCACACCTTCTTCACTCTCTGACTGAAAAAGTGTTTTCCTCATCTCCGTTCTAAATGGCCTACCCCTTATTCTTAAACTGTGGCCCCTTGTTCTGGACTCCCCCAACATTGGGAACATGTTTCCTGCCTCTAAGGTGTCCAACCCCTTAATAATCTTATACGTTTCGATAAGATCCCCTCTCGTCCTTCTAAATTCCAGTGTATACAAACCTAGTCGCTCCAGTCTTTCAACAAGCGGCTCCAGTCTTCCCTCTGGAGGCTGCCGAGTTCCTCCTGCACTTTGTGTTTTGCTGGGGAAGTTGCCGCACCTGCAGTTCATCGTGTCCGTCCCTCCCTCCCCGCTTGGCTTGGCTCTGGTCTCTCCGCTCTGACTGTGCATTCTCTGCCACAGAAGGTAGTTGAGGCCAGTTCATTGGCTGTATTTAAGAGGGCGTTAGATGTGGCCCTTGTGGCTAAAGGGATCAGGGGGTATGGAGAGAAGGCAGGTACAGGATACTGAGTTGGATGATCAGCCATGATCATATTGAATGGCGGTGCAGGCTCGAAGGGCCGAATGGCCTCCTCCTGCACCTATTTTCTATGTAACTTTGCCCTGCCCTCTGTAAAGTGAAGGGAAATAATATGAAAATTCCCATTAACCACATTTTTGTTGGTTGCCTTACTCAACTCACCCTCAGTTTGCTTTGTTTAAATTTAAGACTTGAATGAACTAAATCGCTTTTAACCTTGATGTAAAACTATCAATAGACAATAGGTGCAGGAGTAGGCCATTCGGCCCTTCGAGCCAGCACCGCCATTCAATGTGATCATGGCTGATCAATCTCATATCACATTCTCATATCACATTTGGATAACTCAAGGACTCTGTTGTAATCCCCATGTCTCTCTCTCTCCCTCCCTCCCTCCCTCTCTCTACATGTTACTGCAGACTATGGGAGCTTGGAGTCGGACCGGGACTCTGTGACCGACGACCCGTTCGAGGAGTACCTGTGCGCCGACGTGATGCACCTGATCGAGCAGAGCCTGAGCGAAGCCAAAGGCGCGGCGCTGCGGTGCTTCAAGCTGCTGATCCCGGGGGAGCTGAGCGCCCAGGTGGCCGAGGAGCTGCTGAGGCTGGCAGCCAGCGAGCCCTGCGGTCTGAGGGGCGCCGTGCTCCACCTCAGCGTGGAGGATGGCCACGTCTGCAAGGACGTGGACCGCATCGTGGTGGACGGCAGCCTGGCGCCCACCTTCGAGCTGGCCCTGGTGTTGAGATTGGAAGGAGGGTTCTGGTCCAAGGTCCAGGACCTGTTGACTTCTGGCCCTTCCTTCACCCCAGGGTTCAGCCAGGCCCTCCGGCTCAGCCCCAGGTTCCGAATCATCAAGCGCAAGCTGTACTGTTCCAACGTGGTGCTGGTCGAGGAATGTTGAGCTGATGGACACTGATGGACAAGGGTCAACTGCTGGTGGGGGAGGAGGAGGAGGGAGAGGTTTCCATTCCACCCATCTGACAATGGGGGCAATTAATTCACAGAGCGATTTTAAACCTGCACACCAGGGTGGGGGACTCTGCACATGGTTGCCTTTACAATTCCCATACATACCCAAGTGTGGAGATTGGTGGACCTGTATTGGATGGGGCCCATTTTGATATCTCCTGCAGTTTTTAAAAAAAGAAATCTTCGTTTACAAATGTGGTGCTAACTTGTGTAATCGTGTAAATACCCCTCGGTGGGGCCAATAGGTCTGCAGGGCAGCCTAATTTGTTTTTTTGGACTGATATTGATTTGCATTCAACACATTCTTTTGATACATTGGTGCTATCCTATAGTTTGTACAACTTGAATAAAAGAATAAAACTCTATCATGTTTAGTTTGATCATTTACAGTGTCCTTACTCGGTACTAACACCAAATATTTGGAGTGAACGTCCGCTGTCTCTTTTATTGCTGCTTCAGTGTAACATATTGGTAGGCTGAACATTTGGTCCGGATTAACAATTGCATCAGCTTCGGCTCTGTCCCAATTGCCATTATCACAATGTGCTACATGGTCCTAGTGCCTGCAGTAAACAGGCACATTCCAGAACTTGTTAGAAGGTTTGTTCAGCGCCTAAACATCTCCCCATTGAATTTGTAAGACATTACAAATGTCTTTGTAAGACATCCCCCTTTGAATTCGAGTGGAATTTTAAAGCAGTCAGGTTTATGATCCTGAGTACTGACTGGCAAAACCAGTTCTCACTTCACTGACAACTATGTTGTAAAATCTAAATCAACACACACTCTGGGTGCCAGAGTTTTTTCACACAATTGTGGAATTCTTTGACACAGAAGGCTGTGGAGGCCGTCAATGGATATTTTAAAGGCAGAGATCGATAGATTCTTGATTAGTACGGGTGGCAAGCGTTGTGGGGAAAAGACTATTGAATGCGGTTGAGAGGGAGCAATGGATCAGCCATGATTGAATGGCGGAGTAGATTCGATGGGCCAAATGGCCTAATTCTGCTTGTCAGCCTATGAACAATATTTTCCCCGTTCATTTGTGTCCAAATCAACGAGGATGGTTAATTTGCTGAAATGTTACTGCACTGCAGTGTGAAGATGCAGAATGAGACGCTCGTTTATTTTTGGTTAAAAGTATCAGCATGGTTGAACAATATACTTAATTCTAATCTGTTCTAAATAGACCTCCTGAATTGGAAGTATATTGGTTGAAACTTTATTTTGAACAACTGGCATCAAATGTTAGGTTTTCAAGAATTCCATCTTGCGGCTGAAACATTCTACAGTGTAGATTTGTCCGCTCAGCCATAAATTACCATCTGTTATTTCAAAAGGCAATGCGGAGAATTATTTCTGTTATGACCTTTTGGTGGGAGCAGAGGTTTGTGGAGCAGCTGTTTCAAAGCTCCAGCACCTGGATTCAATCCTGGCCCAGTGCTATCTGGAATCGACGTGCTCCCTGTGATTGGTTCCATCTACATCCCGAAGACTTGCTGCCCCCCTCACTCTAGTATTCCCCACGTGCATACTTTCCATCCTCGAGTCCCCTGATACCCTCTGTCCCCTTCCACCTTTAGATAGCTCCTCTGTCCCTCTCTTCCCCTCCCCTTCCTGATTATCCCATTGTATTCCTGTCTCCACCTATATCCTTTCTTTGTCCCACCCCCCCTGACATCAGTCTGAAGAAGGGTCTCGACCCGAAACGTCACCCATTCCTTCTCCAGAGATGCTGCCTGACCCGCTAAGTTACTCCAGCATTTTGTGATACCTTTAATTCCTCTGTATTTAATTCCTTTCCTCATCTGACACTCGACACCGTTTCATCTCTAGCATTTGTCACTAGCTCTACCCATACAAATCCCCCACCACCACCTCCCTGTATCTCCCAAGATCCACTGGATCTCCTGGTTGCTTCAGTTTAGTCTATTGTCATGTGTACAGAGGTCCAGTGAAAAGCTTTTGTTGCTTGCTAACCAATCAGTGGAAAGTCTATACGTGATTACAACCGAGCCATTTTCTGCCTTGAATAGGTAGTTGAGAATAATAACAGTTCAAAAATTCACTGGGTCTCTGTGCAAGGATTTTGATTTCATTGCCCCCCTCCTTCACCCCACTCTAACCCTCGACACTAATCTCATGCCGAGTTACAGCTGTGCTGAGGACCAGGGCCACTAGTGTGCCTTGGCACGGCAAGCTCTTTTGCCCTCCGGTGTGAAGGATTTTTCCAAAGGATCGATGTAAAATTTAAAATGCTTAAACTCAAAGACAAAAATAAATTGCTGCTTGGTTTAGTCTCATCACGGTGTTCCTTTTATAATTGGTCCCTGTGGCGGCCTAGACTGCAGGCTTGTGGGTTTTTCCCTTGTTTTTACATCTCCTTCAAACCTACCTCTTTGAATAATCCTTTGTTATTATTATTACTCTTTGAAATAATAATATTGTGAGCAATTTTGGGCCCCATAATCTGGGGAAGGATGTGCTGGCTCTGGAGAGGGTCCAGTGGAGGTTTACAAGAATGATCCCAGGAATGAGTAGGTTAACCTATGATGACCGTTTGTCAGCACTGGGCCTGTACTCGCTGGAGTTTAGAAGAATGAGGGGGGGAACTCATTGAAACATACAGAATGACAATAGACGTGCAGGAGGAGGCCATTCGGCCCTTCCAGCCAGCACCACCATTCAATGTGATCATGGCTGATCATTCTCAATCAGTACCCCGTTCCTGCCTTCTCCCCATACCCCCTGACTCCGCTATCCTTAAGAGCTCTATCCAGCTCTCTCTTGAATGAATGGTGAAAGGCTTGGATAGAGTGGATGTGGAAAAGATGTTTCCACTAGTGGGAGAGACTAGGACCAGAGATCATAGCTTCAGAATTAAAGGACTTTCTTTTAGGAAGGAGATGAGAAATTTCTTTAGTCAGAGGGTGGTGAATCTGTGGAATTCTTTGCCACAGAAGGCTGTGGAGGCCAAGTCAGTGGATATTTTTAAGGCAGAGATAGATTCTTGATTAATACAGATGTCAGAGGGTATGGGGAGAAGGCAGGAGAATGGGGTTAGGAGGGAGAGATAGATCAGCCTTGATTGAATGGCGGAGTAGACTTGATGGGCCGAATGGCCTAATTCTACACCTATTCCTTATGACCCATCCTAATATCTGATTGTCAGACACAGAAAGCTGGAGTAACTCAGCGGGTCAGGCAGCATCTCTGGAGAAAAGAAGTACGAGATGTTTTGGGTCGAGACCCATCTTCAGACTGATGCAAGCACCAAGGAAACACACGTGGCTGTGGTAGCGAGTCTGGGTTAAAGTGTGGTCGGAGAGCAGGAGGAATCAGAGGAGGTGCAACAAAAGAGAGTGGTGGAAGAAATCTCTTCGGAGAGAGGAGGAGAACTTCGTCAAACTAGGCATTGATCAGTTTGTCCTTGTATGGAGCAAGGTGGAAGAAAGACCAAATAGCTGAGAAGATCCATTTACTGATGATCTTGGTCAGATGGTGGCAGGTGTTCCTCCATCACCTGCTGAGGCTTGACTGGGAACTGCAGAGATGTAAATTGGGAACAGTTTACTCCCAAACCAGGGCAGTTAATCTGTTTAAACTACAGGCCACTAAAACTTCAATCTGCTGGGGAAAACTCTTTTTAAGAGATAGCAATTTACTGTTAAAATATTTGTTTTTATTTTTAGTTTAGAGATACAGCATTTCAGCTTACCGAGTCCATGCCGACCATTGATCACCCCTACATTAGTGCTATGTTATCCCACTTTCACATCCTACACACGAGGGGCAATTTAGAGAAGTCAATTAACAATTGTCAGTTGTAGAAGTCTGCAAACCTGCATGTCTTTGGGAGGTGGGAGGAAACCAGAGCACCCGGAGAAAACCCATGCGGTTGCAGGGAGAACGTGCGTACTCCACACAGACGGCGGGATCAGGATCAAACCTGAGTCTTTGGTGTTGTGAGGCAGCAGCTCTTCTGCTGTGCCACCCTTGGTTGTGTGGCTAAGGCATTATCTTCCACAGAAGACTCTCACCTTATTTCATCTTCTTGGTGCCTTGGGATGAGGATGACTTGTTTCCAGTGCGGTTTTGTGGGTTCTGCGATGACTGAGTATCCACAGATGGGACAGGTGGCAGCTGAGAGGATAGGCAAGTGGATGGTTTGTGACGTGGTGCACTCGTTCCTCCACCTACAAAGGGCTCTGTGTCCTCCCAATTTGAGGTTCACAACACCATCCCGACGGTTCTCTACTTTAAATTGTCATAGATTTCCAGGAGCAGGTGGAGTTGTTGCATTTCATCAAGGAGGATTTGCGAACATCCGTGAATCATTGTCTGGCCACCTGTAATCTCATCCCATGGCAGGAGCACAGAACTGTCTACCTCATTGCTTCTTGAAAACAGATCATTGGATTTTTGTGAAGCTATTGGTACATCTTTTCCCACTCATTAATGGAAGAATGTAGACACAAGGAATTGCAGATGTTGGTTTACAAAAAAAAGACACAAAGTGCTGGAGTAACTCAGCGGGTCAGGCGGCATTTTGGGAGAACATGGACGAGTGATGTTTTGGGTTGGGACCCTTCTTCAGACAAGATGAATGAAGCTTGCTCATAAATCTGTACCTGCCTGGCCATGCGGTCTCTTGGGTTAATGAAGTGATTGACTGTGTTATGTGCAAATGAAACTCTCCAAGAGATTGATAACTCTTACAAAGAGGCGATCTCGCATCTACTGTGCTATGAAGTGTGCACCTTCGCTCCAGAGAGACAGTTACAGGACTTTGTGATTGTAGTCCTGGGGGGAGGGTGGGGAATCATGCATGACTCCCAATACAGTGATCTGGCCAGTTGTTGCAACATATATTGAAGGTGGCGATACCTTCACATGTGGTGATGATCTCACCAGACTTTGAATAACCTACCCACACGATGTGATCCAGCTTCATATCATTTGTTTTGATAATTCTTTGTCCAACGCAAAGTCAAGTTATGTGTCATGATGTGTCAGCTCAGCCTCAGTTGGCAACAACTGAATCTTTTGAGTTAGAAAATTAAAATGATGCAGTATTGTGATGTAGCCCATCTGATCGCCTGTCTGAGAGGCGGGTATAAGCAGCAATGGTCGAAGAGTAGTTGCAGTTGTGTCTGCAGTTGGCCTAACTGGTTAGATGGTGTCTTGTGACATTGCGGTTTGTAACGGAGTTTAGTGTGTATCAGTCCTTCTGCTGTGAAGGAAACAGCTGTTCTCAATGTGTTCTGAAACTCACGTGAGGAATGAACATGACCTTCCTCAATGGTTCAGTAGTTAGTATAAGCAGCTTTGCTAAGTCACCTACAGACACTGGCTAGAACCATCAAAGTGACCAGAGCAGAGGTTCTCAGCAGAACAGGCTTGAAAGGGGTACATAGAAACATAGAAAATAGATGCAGGAGTAGGCCATTCGGCCCTTCGAGCCTGCACTGCCATTCAATATGATCATGGCTGATCATCCAACTCAGGATCCCGTACCTGCCTTCTCTCCATACCCCCTGATCCCTTTAGCCACAAGGGCCACATCTAACTCCCTCTTAAATATAGCCAATGAACTGGCCTCAACTACCTTCTGTGGCAGAGAATTCCACAGAATCACCACTCTCTGTGTGAAAAGAAATGTTCTCATCTCGGTCCTAAAAGACTTTCCCCTTATCCTTAAACTGTGACCCCTTGTTCTGGACTTCCCCAACATCGGGAACAATCTTCCTGCATCTAGCCTGTCCAACCCCTTAAGAATTTTGTACGTTTCTATAAGATCCCCCCTCAATCTTCTAAATTCCAGCATGTACAAGCCGAGTCTATCCAGTCTTTCTTCATATGAAAGTCCTGCCATCCCAGGAATCAATCTGGTGAACCTTCTCTGTACTCCCTCTATGGCAAGAATGTCTTTCCTCAGATTAGGAGACCAAAACTGTACGCAATACTCCAGGTGTGGTCTCACCAATGCCCTGTACAACTGCAGCAGAACCTCCCTGCTCCTATACTCAAATCCCCTCGCTATGAATGCCAACATACCATTCGGGTAAATGGACTACTCCTGCCTACTATGTAGGAAGGAACTGCAGATGCTGGTTTAAACCGAAGATAGACACAAAATGCTGGAGTAACTCAGCGGTTCACGCAGCATCTCTGGAGAAAAGGAATAGGTGACGTTTCGGGTCGAGATCCGTCTTCAGACTGAGAGTCGGGGAAAGGGAAACAAGAGATATAGATGGTGATATAGATGGTGATATAGGGAGATATAGAAGAAATGAATGAAAGATATGCAAAAAAGTAACAATGATAAAGGAAACAGGCCATTGTTAGCAGTGGGCTAGGGGAAAACGAGTTACAGACAATGAGACTCAGCAAGTGTAAGAAAATAACTGCAGATGCTGGAACAAATAGAAGGTATTTATTCACAAAATGCTGGAGTAACTCAGTAGGTCAGGCAGCATCTCAGGAGAGAAGGAATGGGTGACGTTTCGGGTCGAGACCCTTCTTCAGTCTGAAGAAGGGTCTCGACCCGAAACGTCACCCATTCCTTCTCTCCTGAGATGCTGCCAGACCTGCTGAGTTACTCCAGCATTTTGTGAATAAATGAGACTCAGCAAGATGACTTTGAAGCTGATATGACTTGGGGGGGGGGGGGGGGGGGAACAGAGACAGAGACAGAGAGAGGGAGGGAGAGGGAGAGAGAGGGATGCAAGGGTTGCTTGAAGTTAGAAGTCAATGTTCATACCGCTGGGTTGTAAGCTGCCCAAGCAAAATATGAGGTGCTGTTCCTCCAATTTGCGCAATTATCATGTTATATAATTTAGAACATGACTAACCCGGGTCTCAGTTGCTGCAAGGTAGCAACTCTACCGCTGTGCCACCATGCCTCCCCTCAAGTGTTTTGTAATTTTCAGTTCACTGGCCACAGTAACAGTGGTGTTAGCTAGAAGGTGAAGTGGTCACAATAGTTAATCAGAATCCAAGCAACAGCCAATTTCAAAGATTCAAGTTACATTGAAGACCAAATGTTAATCTGTTCCCAACCACGATCCAAGCACCAGGATACTACTGCTTCCCAGTTATTCCTCTGTTTCTTAGATTTAAGATAATCTGGAACCACTGACTGCAGTATATTCCAGATACCAGCAAATGGAGTCAAAACCAAACCCGTGCCATTTCAACTCTCCTGGATCAATCTCCCCTCCGTTTCTGACATGAGGAAGCAAACTCGACAGTGTGTAGGAAAGAACTGCCGATGCTGGCTTAAATGGAATACGGACACAAAATACTGGAGTAACTCAGCGAGACAGGCAGCATCTCTGGAGAGAAGGAATCTGAAGAAGGGTCTCGACCTGAAACGTCACCCATTGCTTCTTTCCAGAGATGCTGCCTGTCCCGCTGAGTTACTCCAACATTCTGTTACAGTTACAGAGTTACAGTTTGCTCCTCTGAGGGACTGAGGTGCTGCCTTGGAGTCTCCAAAGTGCACGCAGATGTTTGCTGCCTCTGTTCAGCCCCTCGAAGACTGCAACGTCCCTGGTTTGGTTGTAGGCGGACAAAACGGGCCACAGCACCGTGATGGGAAGGCTGAAGTTCAGGTGTGGGTAGGTGGCTCCCCCGTTGTTATTCCGAGCATTGCTGGAAACAATCCCTGCAGGAGAAAGCACCACAGGTTGGACACCATTGACAAACTCAGTGAAGCCTAAAAGTGTGTAAGAAAATAACTGCAGATGCTGGTACAAATCGAAGGTGTTTATTCACAAAATGCTGGAGTAACTCAGCAGGTCAGGCAGCATCTCAGGAGAGAAGGAATGGGCGACGTTTCGGGTCGAGACCCTTCTTCAGACTGATGTCAGGGGGGCGGGACAAAGGAAGGATATAGGTGGAGACAGGAAGACACAGTGGGAGATCTGGGAAGGGGGAGGGGAAGAGAGGAAAAGAGGAACACTCTAAAGTTGGATAAAGAGGATCCCAACCTGAAATGTCATCTCTCCAAGACCTCCACAGATGCTGCCTGGCCTACTGTTACTCCAGCACATTGTGTTTTGGACAAGTTTGGCATTGATACATTGGTTAAGGAGGATCACTAAATCTCCTAACAGAATCTCCCATTGTGGAGGCAAAGCAAATGATTGTATGCCAATTCTGGGGTCTGGAAGGGCAACCTGATACCAAGTATTCTATAAAACAATGACGTGATTCAGGATAGTCATAGTGTTACAGTGTGAAAACAGGCCCTTTGGCCAACTTGCCCATACCGGCCAACATGTCCCAGCTACACTATTCCCACCTGCCAGCATTTGGTCCATATCCCTCCAAACCTGTCCTATCCACGTTCCTGTCTGTTTCTTCATTGTTGGGATAGTCACTGCCTCAACCACCTCCTCTGGCAGCTTGTTCCATGCACCCACCACCCTTTGTGTGGGCGTTGAGGGTGGCTTCACAGCCAAGGAACCACTTCTTGTAATGTGGTACATGTGGCAAAAAGGCCCTTTGGCCCGCCGAGTATGTGCTGACCATCAAGCACTCAGCTACTCTGATCCTATTTTCTTCTCCCCACTTTTCCCTCTGGCCCTCCAGACTCTAACAGTCCCCCCACTCATGAAGGGCAACTAAGAGTGGCCGATTAACCTACCAACCCATCCTTAGGAACAAAGGTCCAAGGACTATAGCTTGCAAACTCCACATATAGAAGCACTGAAGGTTGCTGGAGTTCTGAGGTAGCAGCTCGATTAGCTGTACCAATGTGTGCACAGTAGGCTCCCACAGGCAGCAATCACCATTATTGAGTGTCTTGACTGAGGAAACATGCTGACCAAGAAAGCATGGAGAACTACCAATGTAATTAAAAGGAATCTCAGATGCTGGACTATATCAAAGATATCCACTACGTGCTGGAGTAACTTCGCGGGTCAGGCAGCAACTGTGGAGGAAATAGACAGGTGACGTTTCGGGTTGGGTCCCTTATTCAGACTGATTGTAGGAAGGGGAACTGGAAGCAAGGAAAAAATTGGACAAATCGGGGGCTGGCAACCGATGACCACAGGCAGCCAATAATTAGCCTATCAGGGAACCTCCCTGCTTCAGGTCATTTATCGCTGGCTCCGATTTGTCCTGTTTTTCCTACAATCAGTCTGAAGAAGGGTCCCAACCCGAAACATCAACAAACCATTTTCTTCAGAGATGCTGGCTGACCCACTGCTCCGGCACTTGGTGTCTATCTTTGGAGAAACCACCGACCTGATCTCCAATGTACAGTCAACTCCCCACTCCACCCACAGCTCTTATGGAAGATGTCCTCTATAAGCTCCAAAGACAGGCAACCTACCCAGTAACTCTCCACTGCTGTTGCTGAAGACAGGTCCACCACTGGCCCCAGCATGAACCGCACAGGTGGTCTGGAGCATGACCGGTCGCTCCTCCATCGTGATCACAGCGGACAAGATCCCAGCTGTCACCGAGGGCCCACACGTACGGCCAAAAACCCCGTAGCCGATGACGTAGACGTCCTCTCCTGTAGACAACAGGACGCAGTTTCACTTAAAGTATTATCGAACAAATTTCTGAGGCTCCACAGCACAGTGGCGCAGCGGTAGAGTTGCTGCCTTACAGCGCCAGAGACCTGGGTTCGATCCTGACTACAGGTGCTGTCTGTATGGAGTTTGTACGCTTTCCCCATGACCTGTGTGGGTTTTCTCCGGGTGCTCCGGTTTCCTCCCACACTCCAAAAATGTTGCGGTTTGTAGGTCAATTGGCTTTGTATAATTGCAAATTGTCCCTAGTGTGTAGGATAGTTTAAGTGAGTGTGCGGGGATCGCTGGTTGGCGTGGACTCAGTGGGCCGAAGGGCCTGTTTCCACGCTGTATCTCTAAACTCTATCTCGAAAACAAGGATTGACCACTGTCTGCGTGCCAAACCTTCTCTCTACCTCAGTCCTAAACAATCTATTCCTTATTTCAAAGCCATGCCCCTGACTTCCCAGCCAAGGAGAGAATGTTCACTGTCTGTAGCTTGTGGACCCATTGAAGAATGTTGTCTGCTTCTATGAGCGCTCTCATTGTTCTACACAATAAAGAATATAATGGCAATGTTACACTATGTTCTACGACTGGAACTATAAAAGGCATTCAGGGGTTATGGGGTGAAGACAGGAGAATGGGGTTGAGAGGGAAAGATAGATCAGCCACGATGGAATGGTGGAGTGGGCGGCACGGTAGCGCAGCGGTAGAGTTGCTGCTTTACAGCGAATGCAGCGCCGGAGACACAGGTTCGATCCTGACTACGGGTGCTGCACTGTAAGGAGTTTGTACGTTCTCCCCGTGACCTGCGTGGGTTTTCTCCGAGATCTTCTGTTTCCTCCCACACTCCAAAGACGTACAGGTATGTAGGTTAATTGGCTGGGTAAATGTAAAAATTGTCCCTAGTGGGTGTAGGATAGTGTTAATGTACGGGGATCACTGGGCGGCACGGACTTGGAGGGCCGAAAAGGCCTGTTTCCGGCTGTAGATATATGATATGATATGATGATATGATAGACTCGAAGGGCCGAATGGCCTAATTCTGGTCCTAGAACTTATGAACTAATTTTGCTCCTGGGACTTAAATTCAAATCAGATTTTATGCTTCTACATTTTAATTTGGACTCTCAACAACTGCTGTGTCGCAAGGAACTGCAGCTGCTGGTTTAAACCGAAAATAGACACAAAAGGCTGGAGTAACTCAGCGGGACAGGCAGCATCTCTGGAGAGAATGAGTGACTGCTCAGTCTGAAGAAAGGTCTCGACCCGAAACGTCACCCATTCCTTCTCTCCTGTCCCGCTGAGTTACTCCAGCTTCTTGTGTCTATCTCAACTACTGCTGTTTTTGACTTGATTCCTGATTGTTGATACCTTAATTTGACATTGACAGCAGACACTGAAGCTCAGTTTTTTGTGCTGACATTGCAGTAATATTCTCTATTCGAAAAAAATTTTTGGACTCAAATGGTGCAATGACCAGGCCTGGTCGATATAACGTGTGCAAACATTTTAAAAGCTTTTAATTTCTCCCAAAATGACGTCCCTCTCCCTGAAAAATACAAATTGTCAAGTCGAGCATTAGCACTGCCAGAACCACAGAAACATTTTTTTCCCATGCATCAGTCCCTTGCTTTGTTTAAAAAGTGCTCTCTGTTCTGTTAATAAATGTAAACTTTAACAAACGATAAACGGCCTCCTGTGTAAACGGCTCCTCACACTGTAAGTGGGAGATAAGTTTTTATCAAGCCTTGCTCGATGTCTTTGTTCCCTTTTAGTTACATTGCAATGTATATCTCCCCCATCAGTGCAGTAATTCAGAGGGGGATGGTTGCTTACACAACCCTTGGCAAAGTGTGTGAGTGTTGTGGAACGTGATATTATTCACAACCTGGAGAAAGTTAAGAGTAATTCAGTCAACATGTAGCAGTTTTGATCAGCGCGCCAGTTAGACAGAGACCCTGAGAGTCACATCCTCTACTGTTCTACCCTTAAATCCCACAACCTAAAAGGGAAGAATGGGAGATTTTAAAAGAAAATTTGTAATGAAAGCATAGCTCAAAAGAATTGCAGGAAGGTAAATAAAAAAAATCCAAATCTTTTGTAAATTGAGTTTGCTACATTAAGAATATTTTGTTAATGTTAGGCACTGTCTGTAACAGTGATAGAAATAAAATTAATCAGGACTTATTAAAGGGGGCTGCTTGGGTGGTAAATAACTTGCCAGTAGATGGGGTGAACTCGAAGGACGAACAACAGTAGATGGGGAGAAGGAATGGGTGACGTTTCGGATGACCTGAAACGTCACCCATTCCTTCTCTCCTGAGATGCTGCCTGACCTGCTGAGTTACTCCAGCATTTTGTGAAATAAATACCTTCGATTTGTACCAGCATCTGCAGTTATTTTCTTACACTGCCAGTAGATGGGGAATGACTATGGGAATGTGACTGAAGGGATTGTGCTACCACAAGCCATTACAGCACAGATTGGATGGGCTAAATGGCCTCCTTCTAAGCTGTAACAATTCTATACAAAATGCAGTTGAAGGGTGGGTGAATTTCTAAAATAAAGGGTCGGAAGGTGCTGGTTTACACTGAAGATAGACACAAGATGCTGGAGTAACTCAGCGGAACAGGCAGCAACTCTGGATTGAAGGAACGGGTGACGTTTCGGAGAGTTTCTCAGTCTGAAGAAGGGTCTCAATCCGAAACATCACCCATTCCTTCTATCCAGAATTGCTGCCTGTTCCGCTGAGTTATTCTAAAATAAAGTCCCTATCCCATCATATTCACAGTGAGACGATTTAGTCCAGATGCAATTTCTGCTCTGAATTTTATACGTTAAATTGCTTTCCTTAAGTTAACCCTACCTCCGTTCTTACCTGTCTTAAAATCAGAAGCAATGGTTGGTATTTCAATGGATGAGAGATCTTCTTCCAGTTCCACCACTGCCACATCATAGGGTGAATTTTCCTTTGTGGCAAACATCACTCTTCCCTTTAATTCAAGGCAGCTATGGGTAAGCAGAAGGGAAAGGTTCATCAGCTATTTTCAACCTGTTCCAATTAGTTGTACAGTCCATGCTGACCATGATTTCCATCTGAGCTAGTCCCATTGTCTGCATTTGGCCTGTATCCTTCAAAAGCTTTCCTCTCTTATGTCCCTTTCCAAATCTCTTTTAAACAGTGTGATTATGCCTGGCTTTACCACTTCCTCTGGCAGCTTATTCCCTTTACTCAGTTTAGTTTATTGTCAGGTAGACACAAAATACTGGAGTAACTCAGCGGGTCAGGCAGCATCTCTGGAGAGAAGGAATGGGCGACCCGAAACATCACCCATTCCTTCTCTCCAGAGATGCTGGCTGTCCCGCTGAGTTACTCTAGCATTTTGTGTCTACCTTCGATTTAAACCAGCATCTGCAGTTCTTTCCTCGGCATTAGTTCATTGTCACGTGTACAATGTACAGTGAAAAGCTTTTGTTGCGTGCCAACCAGTCAGTGGAAGGACAGTACATGATTACATTCACAGTGTACAGATACACGATAAGAGCTAGATAGAGTCAGGGGGTATGGGGAGAAGACAGGAACGGGGTACTGATTGAGAATGATCAGCCATGATCACATTGAATGGTGGTGCTGGCTCGAAGGGCCGAGTGGCCTACTCCTGCACCTATTGTCTATTGATAAGGGAATGATGTTTGGTGCAAGGTAAAGCCAGTAAAGTCCGATCAAAGATAATCCAAGTGTCACCAATGAGGTAGATGGTAGTTCAGGACTACTCTCCAGTTGTGGTAAGATAATTTAGTTGCCTGATGTACTCAATAGACAATAGGTGCAGGAGTAAGCCATTCGGCCCTTCGAGCCAGCACCGCCATTCAATGTGATCATGGCTGATCATTCTCAATCAGTACCCCGTTCCTGCCTTCTCCCCATACCCCCTGACTCCGCTATCCTTAAGAGCTCTATCTAGCTCTCTCTTGAATGCATTCAGAGAATTGGCCTCCACTGCCTTCTGAGGTAGAGAATTCCACAGATTTACAACTTCTGACTGAAATAGTTTTTCCTCATCTCCGTTCTAAATGGCCTACCCCTTATTCTTAAACTGTGGCCCCTGGTTCTGGACTCCCCCAACATTGGGAACATGTTTCCTGCCTCTAACGTGTCCAACCCCTTAATAATCTTATATGTTTCGATAAGATCCCCTCTCATCTTTCTAAATTCCAGTCTATACAAGCCTATATTCATCAACTCTGTGTGAAAAACTTGCCTCTGGTTCTTTTAAAGTCTTTCCCCTCTCTCCCTAAACCTATACTCGCTAGTTTTAGATTCCCTTACCGTAGGAAGAAGACATTAAGCATCCACTTTACTCTGCCCCTCATGATGGATAAACCTCCATGAGGATCTCTTCATGCCTCCTCCACTCCAGCGAAAATAGTCCCAGCTAATCCATTCTCTCCTTATGACTTAAGCCCTCCATTCCTGGCAATATCCTTGTGAAGCTTTTCTGCACCCACTCTTAACTTAATCACATCCTTCCTGTCGTACAATGATCAGCACTACACATAATATTCCAATTGTGGTCTCACTAAGTTGTAACATGATGTCCCGACTCTTGTACTCAATGCCCTGGCAAACAAAGGCAAATGCATCATACACTTTCTTCACCATCTTGTCAACCTGCGTCACCACGTTCAGGGAACTTGACATTTGCACCCCGAGCTTCTGCTGTTCTACAACAGTCCTCAGGGTCCTGCCATTCATGATGGAGACGTACGACCCAGAAAATGTGCTTCGCTTGCTTACATTAGTGAAATGATAGCCAAAAATCTCCAAAAGCTCTAAAATATTTAGCTCAACCAAAACCTTCCTCCCCTCCTAATCCACAACCATCCTGTGGCGACTTTCAATCCAGGGCCTGAAGGGATCTATCCCAAATTATTGAGAGAGGAGATTGTTGGGCTCTTGACGAAGATCTTTGTAACCCCTCTAGCGACAGGCGAGGTCCCACAGAGTAGCCAATGGTCCCCTTTGTTTAAGAAGGGAGATAGCTGCCAGAGGTGGTGGTGGAAGCCGACATAATAGTGGCCTTTAAGAGATTTTTAGATGGGCGCATTAACGTACAGGTAATGGAGGGACAAAATGTGTAGGAAAGAACTGCAGATGCTGGTTTAAATCGAAGGTGAACACAAAATGCTGGAGTAACTCAGCGGGACAGGCAGCACCTCTGGAGAGAAGGAAAGGGTGATGTTTTGGGTTGAGACCCTTCTTTAGACTGGTAATGGAGGGATATGGATCACATGTAGACAGAAGAGATTAGTTTCATCATGTTAGAGATATACATTGTGGGACAAAAGGACTATTCCTGTGCTCCACTGTTTGATATTTTCTAATCTGCCACTGCAGTAATTTTGATTTTCACATCCTTTTGAGCACGACAAAATTTAAGAAGGAGCAAGATTCGGCGACACAGGAACAAAAGCCTCTTCCGCATTCAAGGGGATCATGGCTGAACCTATTTATGGTTTATCTCTGCTGCCTTGCCACTCTCTATTCCAGCACCACCTCCTCCACCGACCTTAAGCTTTCCCATATGTTCTGTAGTTTATAGATGGCCAAGTCTTCTCATAGAAACATTTTCAAATATAATTTTCTATCAGCAGTATCACAAACAGTAACCCAATAATATGTTTACACATGGCAATATTTACAACACCTACTGTGATCCTAGGAAAGTTCCTTGTTGCTTTGTCTACCATTAATTAGTTTAAACTATTGTCACTATTGAATAGGAAAGCAATTGAACAATCAGGAATGAAGTGAACAAGAGATAATCTGTTGCTCATATGAATGAGGATACAACGTAGACCAGAGCACCAGGAGAACTTTCAACAGAACCAAGGGATTGTTGACATTGACCTGAATCCACAGATAACATGACAGGGGTCTGGATTAATGTCTAACCCAAAGGACAGACATTTCTGACAATACAGATTCCCCTCAGAACTTCAGTAGATCAGGCTATACTATAATGGAGAGTGACTTTATGACCCGAAGCAGTAACTCTTTGTTCTGATGGTCTGTCTTGGGTCCAGCCCAATGATGCAAAAGCAAAGAAAGCTCACCAATGCCTCTACTTGCCCAAAGGTTTGAGGAGATTCAGCACATCACTGAATATTCTTATTGGACTGCCACAGGTGTACAGTGGAGAGCTTACGGCCTGGTTCAGAAACTCGAAAGTTCAAGATCGAAGAGCTCTGCAGAGAGTTTTAGATTTAGATTTTTTTTGATTTATAGAGATACAGCGCGGAAACAGGCCCTTCGGCCCACCGAGTCCGCGCCGCCCAGTGATCCCCGCACATTAACACTATCCTACAACACTAGGGACAATTTTTACATTTACCCAGTCAATTAACCTACAAAGCTGTATGTCTTTGGAGTGTGGGAGGAAACCGAAGATCTCGGAGAAAACCCACACAGGTCACGGGGAGAACGTACAAACTCCGTACAGATGGCGCCCGTAGTCAGGATCGAACCTGAGTCTCCGGCGCTGCATTCGCTGTAAGGCAGCAACTCTACCCCTGCGCCACCGTGCCGCCCGGGTGGCACATTGGTGGAGTGCCAGAGTGGTGGACATTGCCCATCCATCATGAGTAGCAACCTCCCCACCTTCGAAGGGATCTACAGGAAGTATTGCGTCAAGAAAGCAGCTGATATCATCGAAGACCCACATCAACCCGGCCACTCTTTCTTCTCACCATCAGGAAGAACCTACAGGAGCCTGAGAACCATTACATCACAGTTCAAGAACAGGTGGTCAAGGAGGTGAAGGTGACCCTCATCAACCATCAGGTTCTTGAACCACCCTGCACAACCCTAACCCCAGCCCACGTCAGCACCGAACTACTGAGCAAATTGCACTGCTATAGTTGCTTTGTATACTTTAGTTTTGTGTTATTGTGAGTAGTAGCTCTACTCAATAACCAAAGGTCTGTAGTCTCTTTTTGCTCTGGTTTATTTCACTCACATGTTTAAACTGTAATGTTGTATTCTTAATGTTTGAATGTTTTATGCTTTATTCGTAATTGTTTACTGTATGTCGTGTTGTTACTTGCGAGCGGAGCACCAAGGCACATTCCTTGTACGTGTGCATACTTGGCCAATAAACTTATTCATTCATTCATTCATTTGTTTACTTAGAATGTCTAATAATTTATTGTAGGAACATAACTGCAGATGCTGGTACAAATCGAAGGTATCACAAAATGCTGGAGTAACTCAGCGGGACAGGCAGCATCTAGGAGAGAGGGAATGGGTGACGTTTCGGGTCGAGACCCTTCTTCAGTCTGAAGAAGGGTCTCAACCCGAAACGTCACCCATTCCCTCTCTCCTAGATGCTGCCTGACCTACTGAGTTACTCCAGCATTTTGTGATACCAATAATTTATTGTATATATTTTTTTATTGGTGCATCCAAAGTGCTTGTATTGTTGCAGCAAACAAGAATTTAATCGGTTCATATGACAGATAAACTTTCTTCTCCATGGGTGACGACTGGCTTGCTGAGAATTTTGACATTTTTGTACAATTACCTGAGACTCGGAGCACCTCTGGTACCTTGGACGACTCTTACCTGTTCGGGTCCGACTGTATTTTCACTCTGACAGATAGCGCCCGGTCTATGACGTGTCTACAGGTGATGATGAGCCTCGGGCTGACAATCACTCCTGACCCCCAAACTCTGCCGGACTCCAGTAGAGCGGCCGTGCCGAGCAGCCGGGTTAACCCGTGACTCCCTGGGACGGTCAGGGTGGGGGAGCCAAATATCTCGAATCCATTCAACATCCTCCTCAAGGTATCCAAGATGCAGGTGATGGAACACACCAGGGTCAGGCCGACCCACTCGTTGGCCTTCCAGCATAGAGGCGCCACAACCAACCCCGCCAGGTAGTACAGGTCCTTGGATCGGATGTACACACCGCCCCCCTCAGTGCCTGGCAAGCAGCGGGCATCAGTTAAAATCAGGGCGTTCCTCTCGCCTGCCAGGTTACTCACAATCCCCCGACTGTGCGTGTTCATGAAGATCTCGGAGCAGAAAGAGGCGAAGGGCGATGCACAACTGAAGAGGGGCTGGCCCTTCCTCAAACACTCGCTCCTCACGTACCTCACGACTTCCTCCCCACAGGCGCTGCCTCCGTCCACCCAACCAGGGCACCACAGCAGGGCGAACCAGATCAGGTCCAGAGGCTCCCCATGGACCTCCTGGTCATGGTCTTCACTGTAGAAGTACCACTTGTCTGATTTGCTAAACAAGGTTCTGAAGATATCTCCAAATGCTTGGCACGGGAAGACCACAAGCATCTCAGCCCGGCTGGAACTCTTGGCCTTGGCCTGGCCAGGGGTCAATGAGGACAGTCTTGGTCTGGAATCCAGATTAGGGGGTTCTGGCTCGGAATCCAGTGCCCCAGCGTGGTTGGAAGCCAAGGACATGGCGAGTTCGGGCTGGGTTGAGTAGCTGGTGCCAGGGAACTGGACCTGGATCTGGAGGTCGCTGAGGAACGCCCCAGGCAGGAGGAAGGGCCGGCGGCCAAGGTCTCGCTTCGGCCGCCGGAGGAAGGGGAAGAGTATCTGGCCATGGCAAAGGACCAAGCGGCGCCTGGGGTGGAGGAGCAAGCCGCTGCAGCCCCAGGCTCCGTCCCATTGGGACTCGGCCGCCGGGGTGGTCCCGGTGGTCTCCTCCACCACCTGCAGCCCCCCGCCCCCGCCCCGCAGGCAAGCGGAGACAATGCAACTGTAGCGCTCTGGGGAGATCATTGCAAAGAGTAGGGGCTCTGCATTACAGCGCAGGGCGAGCACACAGCTGGCTGAGGACCATTGCAAAACTTCATCACTAACCCGGAAGCGATGCACATCACATCACTCCACATCACATCACATCAGATGCCACCATCTGCAGGTCGTGTGAAACACAGCCTTCAATTATTGTTGGGGAATCATTCCAGTTTTGCTGCTACTCAGTTGCACCGAAAGTGCTCAGGAAAGATATCTGTTCAAGCTACTTGCCAAGAGTCGAGAGTGTTTTATTGTGTAGTTAAATAAACTGCAGCCATTGTTTCAAAATAAAGCTTTTCCCATTTAAGACAGAGATGAGGCAAAAACATTTTCTTTCAGAGGATCAGGAGTCTTTGTTAACCCAGACCCAGAGCCTTTGGATATGTTTTAATGCAGGCATAGATACATTTTTGATAAGCAGATTAAAGGTTATTGGAGCTAGACAGGAATATGGAGTTCGAGTTTACAATCAGATTAGTTGTAATCTTATTGAATAGCAGAACGGGCTTAGGGAGACAAATTGCCCACCATTGCTCCTAACTTAAATGTCTGAATAGTGCCTGGGGTTGAGTTATATTTTTAGCTGGTCTTTGATCAAAACACTCAACAATGATCCTTCAACTAAAAGCTAAATTGATCAAACTAGACTCTATTTCTGGAGTAGACCGTGAACCCAGAGCTTGATGCTGCAAACACAATGCTGATATCAGAGACAGGAGGATACTTCAAAGCACACCGATCATTAGTGGTTGTCAGCATGCTTCAGTACAGTTCAGTTTCCAATGGAAAGCCTGCAACCCACTCATTTTCAATGTGTGTGGGCCCAACTCTTTGCACAAAAATAGCAAGTCCTACCTTCCCTCAAACGTGGTCTGCTGCTCCATAAGTAGATTAAGGCTGATTATAAACATTGATTTTCCCATTGTTCAAAAAATGTGAAGATCTCAACCCCGAAAAATGACGAGCAGTCCCGGCCTTAGTGCGGATAATTCCGATGATCCACAACTCTTTTAACTGAAGGCATTTCTTACCAACTTAGTCTAAAATAATAGGAGCCTTGAGACGATGTGGTGGATTCTGCAGCATGTGGAAACAGCTGGTGAATTCCTCAAACAATTGAGTACATTTCCACAAGATCGCTTATTTTTCTCAAATTCAAATAATGTTTCCCTTCAAAGATTATAAGTACATAAGTTATAGGAGCAGAATTAGGCCATTTGGCCTAACCAGTCTACAATCCACAATTCAATCATGGCTGATCTATCTTTCCCTGAGAAGCTTCTCAGCCTAGTAATAAATCCATTAGGCCAACCAGACTATTAATTCTCTTTCTCTCCTTTCTACATCAAGAACTAAATGTTAATTTGTGCTTTTATCATCAAACCAAAAGTTTATCGCTCAATGTGCCAGTCATTTTCTGGACGTCCAGAGCTGCTGATCACTTATTGGAGTTTTCTTTGCACATTGATGAGAGTGGCGGGCTGAGAAAGTCCAAAAATCCTCTCCCAGTTTCATGGGTGCCGAGACTCAACATGAAGGTGGTTTAGTGGATGCAATTGTTAAAAAAATGGAGTGGCTATCTAGGTTGGGTTCTGCACTAGACTGGGTCTTGCTTCAAGAGGACCTGTGTCTGCAGACCAAGCAGCACAATGAAAATATATTGGTATAGGCATTGCTTTATTATAGTAATGTGTACCGAGATACAATGAAAAGCTTTTGTTTGCATGCTATCCAGTCAAATTAAATAACATTATACTAGTACAAACACAAATACAGCAGGTAGTGCAATGAGAAAAATACCAGAGTGCAGAAGATAGTGTTACAGCATTATAGTGTTACAGTTACGTAGGAAAAAGTCCAAGGTCTGCCAGGAGGTAGGTTGGAAGATCGGCATTACACCCGAGCTGATGGTAGTTCAGGGTGTGACCAACGACGGATGAGTGATGAACTTGGAACAATTTCCCAGACAAAGCAGCATTGCAGACAGGACTTCACCAGACTCAATCAAGAGTGATTGAAAGTGTCGAGATGAATTTTTAAAGTGGCAAATTTGACCCAGAAATACTTGCAATTGGTTTCCACCCAGTAATACGGTATTTTCAGACACTGATATCAAGAATCAATCCACAATCTTAAATACAAGAATGTACATTGAATTCAAAACCCTGAAATATACAGTCATATTTGCTACTGCATTCTACTCAAGGTCCCCTCAAGGTCCTGTAGAAATTGACCTTCCATCAGGGAAAACTATTTTGTAATGCAATAATCTGAAATTATTCCAGGCTGAAAGGCAAACAGATTACTGAAGAGGAACGATATTATAAACTACTTTAAACTTTCAATTGCAGCTGGGAGATTCATAATTTGCAGTAACGTGCTCTGGAGACTGCAGAGTCCAGTGGACCCCAGTGCTCAGCTGCCCTTTGAAAGTGGCATTAATGCTGGTGTTTGTTGAAAGGTTCTTGGCATTTTGTGAAGAAGGTACGAGTTATTTCAGTCAGCTAACCTTTACCCATCTCTCAATGTGCAATGAAAATAAACTTAATTGGGCATACATCTCATTGGAATCTGTGGACTGCTGTACATCAAGTCACTGTGGTGTCGTTATTAACTTAATGCAAGCAATGGGGCTCAGCCAAGGGGTAAGATGCCACACAGACGCAAACTGTTGGAAGTATCCAGCACATGTTTCAGTTGCAGCAGATGCTAGATGCTCACCGACCCATGCAGAATGCATCGTTCAACAAATGTTCAAGACACAAAGATATACAAGTACATTTATTCAAATAAAGCAATGATTTATAATACATTTATACATGTTGCAAGTTACCTTTCTACCACATAAAGAATGAACAAATTGAGGGCGAGAACTAGTTTTTTTCCAAGATTAAAGTTGGGGAAGGCATCAGATTGGTGAAATGTTAAAGCAATCACTTATACCCTCTCGCTGGAGATCAATAACCCCAACCATGTAGAACTGAACTGCAGGTACAGTACTAACCTGTTGTGTTAGAAGCCCAAAAGCTTTTGGGGAAGGGGAAAGAATATATCTAGTTCTGCAGTCATGCTTAGGAAAAGGGAAAGTCCACTCAGACTGCCACAATGATAAATAAATGCCCTTCAAATGGATATCTGCTGATGCCTCTGTAGTGTAAACATGACCTTGCTCCTGGGACAAGCAAGACATTATCTTTATCCAATCACTCATTTAGAGCAAATTATGTTTTTTTTTTAAAATGGAAGAGCCTAAAGAGACAATAAAAGTACAAACATAACATTCTCATTAAAATGGCGTCTACCAGAAGTAATGAGTCTTTGTCTGGTTTGGCAAAATAAGCCTCAACAGAGGAAAACAGCCAGCCTGGCGTTTCTGAGACTGACGTTTATTTCTCGACAGGGAGAAGGTGCGATTTGATTTTCTAATTTTTGGCAGAGGGAGAATGCCACGACAGAATGCCTCCATCCTTTCAGCAGCCGCAAAAGAATACCACCATTCTGTGCAAGGGGCAAAAGGTTTAGAAGCAAAAAAAAAACGTAACATGGTGTTGACCGACCACTTTTCATTCCCTTCAATTTCCTGGTGGAATGGCTGTTTGATAACAGTCCACGTCATTGATAATGCAGCCTTATTTCATTTTGTAAGTATTACCTAGTTCAATGAACGGATTTAAAATTCCCTGTTCCATACACCCACTGTTAGGTTTTGTTGACACAAGCTATTTGAAAGTATTTGTAAAACAGTTCCCAGCATTACGTAGCCTGTGTACTTCCATTTTGACTCCACAGTTAAAAGCACCAGGTGTATGAATTTGTTCACATTTTTTTATAAAAGCTTTACATTAAAAGTGTGCAAGATATTGTGCAATTCCTCCAGTTCGTGAGCCCCTTAGAAGTTAATAATTGCTGCAACAAACTCATCTTGTAAACCATGCCACCCAGCTTGTGTTATTCAGAATGACTCACTAATCAAGTCTAAACAGACTGCTTTACACTCTATCCACCTGTGACACACTTTGCTCATTTTCCAATTCCCAAAATACTTTTACACCCAATTGGCAAAAGAAAACTCACTGTGTCATCATTCCATTACAAAGTTAAATATCTAAATCTTTAAATATTATGTTTTGATATGCAGTTATATACCTAAAACTAAATTGGGGCTGTTTATTGATGAAACATCCCCAGTTCATACTCAAACTCTGGCTACAATCCACCTTGATGAACGATACACCAATACAACAACTACAGCCACACAGAGTCGACAGTGAGATAATTAACCAAACTCAATCACATTTATGAACTGAGTGATTTAACCAGTCCAAACACCACTGGCATATCTTCAAACGTTAATGTCATGTACGTAAAGCACATCCCACCTAGAATACACTGGCAGCAGAGAGAATTTTAACAAAACAGTTCCCACAGCATCATTTCATGGGAGCTTCAAGTGCAGAATGGTTATGTTTACATTGGCCATATTTTAATTTTGGCCTCAAACCATTCCGAGCTTCAGGAAAAATGGCTCTTACCATAATCAGCGCAGACAGGGAACATATTTGAATAGTTGACTTGTGAGCACTATTCAGCTTATCACTTGATTTGGTTAAAATGCTTTGTAGGGTGGTCAGTTCACTGCCATCCATTCAACACATGCTTTCTTCTACGACGGGGCCCCAGAGGGGCAGATATACCTGGATATCTTCAGGAGCACAGAGCATCACAAGAAAGGAACACACACAAAAATAAATCCTCACATATATCTCTAAGACCATTGTTTAGCCAAACTCAAGTGCAAATTCTCAGTTGACTAATACTGGGGGTGGGGTGGGGGGGAGTTGTAAACAGGCCACACTTGGGGGGAAAAGTTGTAATGTTAAAACAGGTACAAACGCCGACCTCAGGTTTACACTTTAAAAACCTGGATCTGAAACCTCGGCATAGTGATCTTGTCGACAGTTGTGTGACCTGTTATTTTTTTGTTTTGGAAAGGAAGCAGAGGAGAGGAAAAGAAAATCATGTAGACAGCTGCAAACTAGTTCAGTCCAAAGTGGCATAATTTACTCTGGGGATCAGTCGATGTATTGCGAAAGCCAGCGAAACCCTTCTCCGTAGCCCTGGCGTTTCAGCACGCTGCACATAAACACCTCTAGCGGTCGAGTGTTGAGCTCTTTCAATGGTGCAGTCCCCTGGAACAGATCAGCAAGGAAAGTTAATACCCCTGATGCATGCAGCAACATGTCATATGACTTTCACACAAGAATTACTTAACAATAAATCCCAAATATTTTCCAGTGTTCCAACCCCAAAATCAAGTCACCACAGCATCCCAGAGGAGCAACTTTCATGTTCGCATTTCCCCGTGCCCCACACACAAATTCTAAGCTATACATAATCACCTACAGCCAAGTCAAACCTATTCCACACAAACATTAACATTCACTTTGTCATCTTTGCTTCTGAACACATCATAAATCAGTCTAAATGAAGCTTGAGTGTATTGTAGGTCCCTCTCCAAATTTGTGCGCAGTTTACATCAGATGTCGATAAATGCATACAAGGGGTGTAAAGGATGTTGATGTCCAACTAGAATTCCTGTTAAGACATACCCCAATACTGTTGGTCAACTTATTTCCATTGCTTTCTTTTCTCATGGTGCTCAGATTCAAGCTTACCACTGCATACGTTAAACAGGATTTAAATCTTTCCCCACTGCTCCATCTTCAAGGTGCCTTGGGCTCTGCCAACTTTCTGGCCGGCCTCCTTAATTCCTTCAGTCTACTGCAGAAGATTCACTAACTGCAGCCACCGTATTGGGTGAGTAGAAGCAAGTTTCTCCAGTCCTGCTCCTTTCAGTGCAAGCAGGATTCAAAGTCATGGCAAAACACAAAGTGCTGGAGGAATTCAGCAAGTCAGGCAGCATCTGTGGATGGGCAAGCTGGGCTGAAAGATTGTTTCCACGCTGCATGACTTTATGAAAGTGTTTTGGGCCTGGACCCCAATTCGGTCTTACAGAGTCTGAAGAAGGGTCCAGCACCGGAACGTTGTCTGTTCACTGATGCTGCCTGACCCACTGAGTTTCTCCGGCACTTTGATTTGCACATCTTAATTTTCTTGCATCTCCAAACTCATAGCAGTGTTTGAGACTCACGGAGAGGTAGGGAACCACCAGGCAACCAGTGAGTGAGTTCTGACGAGCAGACATTCACTTACAGTCTGTAATTGCATGGCAAGTTGCATGTGGTCACGTATCATCATGCTTTTCAATGGAGCATTATCAGTCAAAATTGGATTTAACAGTCCTTAAGCCTGATCAGAAGTAGATTTTAAGGAGCAATATAAGGTAGATGAAAGAAATAGAGCAGAGTGAATTCATGCAGAGTGAATTTTAAAACGTACAAATTTTGCAGCTGAAAGCACAGCTTTCCAATAATGCATCTGAAAATGGCTATAATTGTATTCTTGGCTTGTGTGAAAAATCAAACGGATCTTTTTTGTGAAATACAACGATGGGATGTGAATTATAAGAATGTACTATCTCTAAACAATGATGTTATTTCCAATTAAATCCAATGATAAGACTGATTTGGCCAGACAGCTTAAACAATCACTTGTATGAACAATTAAATTGGAAATGGCCTTCAAATGTGTATGTAACAGAAATACAAAGATGACTGGGAATAGCAAACAGAATTGTAGGCTAATTGGCTTGGTATAATTGGCAATTGTCCCTGGTGTGTGTAGGATAGCGTCAGTGTGTGGAGATCGCTGGGCCGGAGGGCCTGTTTCCGTGCTTTATCTCTAAACTAAACTAAATTGGAGAGCTGTACTGCCTATTGGATATTAACATCACAGAAGACTCCAAAACTGAGTTCAATTTAGTTTATTGTCACGTGTACCGAGGTACAGTGAAAAGGTTTTGTTGCGTGCTAACCAGTCAGCAGAAAGGCAACCAACGTCTCAATGAATTCTGTAGGGAGGAACTGCAGATGCAAAAAGCTGGAGTAACTCAGCAGGTCAGACAGCATCTCTGGAGAAAAGGAATGGATGATGTTTCAGGTGAAGAAGGGTCTCGGCCCGAAACGTCACCTATTCCTTTTCTCCAGAGATGCTGCCTGACTTGCTGAGTTACTCCAGCTTTTTGTGTCTATCTTCGTCTCAGTGAATTCAATGAGTTAAATGAAAAACATGTCATCTCTCCCATTGTACACAAGTGGTACAGTGACAACAAGGATGAAATTCAATTTTGGCTTTTCACATGCGATAACACAAACCACGTGCCAGCCGCTGCCAATGGATTACCTCGCGCTGACAGGTGGCCGGCTGCAGTGGAGAGGCAGAGTTTCAATCATGTGCGAGAATGTCAAGTTACAGGAGTGAACCTCGTACAAACGTCATCAGAGGTCAAGGCTGTCTGCCGGATACTGCCCAAGCTTCCTATCAGCAGAACATCTAAAAATTACTTGTTGATCTTCTTTGCTGTCGCATGTGGCGAATCAAGGTCAAGGACAGTGTTTGTGCAAAACAAGATTTGCAGACAAGGGGCCATTGCAGCACAATGTTTTAATAATGTGTAATCTTATTATTGAAATTTCCGAGGCCCATATCCATAACAAAACTTCTAAATTTGCCAGATTGATAGCAACACAGCCTTGCTGCACGAGGGAAGAGCAGAAGGAACCAACTTTGAGGTGGGAGGGGGTTGCAATGAGAGAGAAGGACAAGGGCTGGCATCTGGCAGCACAAGATCTGTATCATTAAGCAGGTGACAATACCATGTCCATATCAATATGTCAAGTGATAATTATAAAATAATTATGTCCAAACTTTAGCTTTGAAAGGGCAGTGAGTGATGTGCTTTCATAACACAAGGGCAGATGGTGATTATAGATTTTTTTAGATTTAGAGATACAGCGCGGAAACAGGCCCTTCGGCCCACCGGGTCCGCGCCGCCCAGCGATCCCCGCACATTAACACTATCCTACACACACTAGGGACAATTTAAAAAAAAAATTTACCCAGTCAATTAACCTACATACCTGTACGTCTTTGGAGTGTTGGAGGAAACCGAAGATCTCGGAGAAAACCCCCCCCGCAGGTCACGGGGAGAACGTACAAACTCCGTACAGACGGCGCCCGTAGTCAGGATCGAACCTGAGTCTCCGGCGATGCATTCGCTGTAAGGCAGCAACTCTACCGCTGCGCCACCGTGCCGCCTATTGCCCTTGATAATGGGCCGATTGCCCTTTATCTTAGCATTGGTGCCCTGTGATGTACCGATACACTCTACACATGGCTGGCTCTCAGTTCGGAACACAGCAGAGGTGCTGCAGTTTGAGTTTTGACCAAACCGCATCAATTTTTTACTTTCTATTTGCTGAGTTACCAAAGATGTAAACCACACTAACCAGACGTGAGCGTTGTGCACGTGGTCAGAGGCAAAGCAAGAGCACAGCCATCACATCTAATATCAATTATGGATAGAAATGACATGATCCTGGAGTGGTGGGGAGAAGGGGAAGGAAGAGAAGCTTAAATGCTGAAAACAAGACCAGGTAGATTCAGTATGGAGGAAAGAACTGCAGATGCTGGTTTAAATCGAAGATAGACAACAAAATGCTGGAGTAACTCAGCGGAACCGGCAGCATCTCTGGAGAGAAGGAACGGGTGATGTTTCGAGTCGATATGTCACCCATTCCTTCTCTCCAGAGATGCTGCCTGTCCCGCTGAGTTACTCCAGCATTTTGTGTCTATCAGGTTGGTTTACTTGGATTTAACACCATTCGAGATTTGCACTCCTTTCAAAATTAAATCGATGCCGTGGAACTATTCATACGGTAATACATTAACAAAAGTCACATCACAATCACTACGTTTCCAGTTCTAAACCAATCTTATGAAACCAGCTTGTTAAGTGTCAGAGATTCATACAGCTCAGAGGCAGACCCTTTGGCCCATCATAGGATGGCCGTGATTGCACTGGAGAGGGTGCAGGGCAAATGCCTGGGGATACGGTGTCTCAGTCCTGAGAAGGGACTGATTAGGTGGAGTTTGTTCTCCTTGGAGTAGAGGCAGTTTAGGTGGGGAGCTAACTGAGGAATGCAAAATGATGCAGTGAACAGATAGGGTAGATAGTAAGAAACCTTACCCGATTATGGATGAGTCCAAAATCAGAAGAGGTTAAGTTTAGGGATAGACACAAAATGCTGGAATATTTTGTGTCTATCTTCGATTTAAACCAGCATCTTCAGTTCCTTCCTCCACAAATGCTAACTCAGTTGGTCAGGCACTGGAGAAACGGAATAGGTGACATTTCGAGTCGAGACCCTTTTTCTCGACCCAAAACGCCACCGATTCCTTATCTCCAGAGATGCTGTCAGAAACGCTGAGTTACTCCAGTTTTTGTGTCCATCTTTGGTTTAAACCAGCATCTGCAGTTCCTTCCCAGACATTAAGGTTAGGGATACAAGACTGAGATGGGATCCGAGGAAGATTTTTTTCACCTCGGTGGTTAGAATATGGAATGCACTTCTCAAGACGGTGGTGGATGGGATATCTGATAAGGAAATTGCAAACTAACCAATTCACAGGCAGCACAAAAGAAAGAGTTTAGACTTGCATTCGTATAGTGTATATCAAGACATCAAATGTCAATTTTATAATTCAAGTAATTTCCTCCAAAAATCAGCAGAAAATCCAACAACCAAATTTGTGCGTCGCAAATAGCAATGATATAAACAATGTTTTGTTTGCATACGTGCTTAGCACGGAACAAAGTTTGGATGGAAAATGGACAGAACTTTCCTTTTGAATCGTGCCTGAGGAACACTGATTGGGAGAGTCAACCTGAGTTTTTGTGTTCAACTCCCTGAAGTTGGACTTGAGCACAAAATCCCCAATTTGATGGCAAGAATGTTTGTTACCCATTGAACCACAGCTTAAACAAAAGCCACCCACTTAATATCATCATAAAATGTTTTGAATTGCATGGTTTTAAAATGGCATTTTAACACTGAATGGTAACTGGAAACAAGAATTATTTTTGATCGACCTACAGCCTACCTACAGAGGTAATTAACCTTAATAGTGTTAGCGGTTGAACTAGATTTAATCTTCCAATTTAAAAGTCATCAACGAGCATCCTGCAAAGCGTTACTTTTGTGCAATCTTTCATTCATTTGTTCTATATCTCTCTATATCACTGTACATATCTCTCGGTCCCTTTCCCTTAGTCTGAAGAAGGGTCTCGACCCGAAACGTTACCTACTTCTTTTCTCCAGAGATGCTGTCTGACCCGCTGAGTTACTCTGCATTATTCTGCAAATCATCAATTTTTAATTAGTAGCAGCACCAACCTAGTTTTGGTTTGACTGCTGTTCTGCCTTTACTCACTGCTTAGTTTGCAGTCAGCCTGTTTGAAGGTCCCACGTATTTTCCATAGATTGCTAAGCGAACAATGCACACGTAGCATGAAATATACTCCTTTTATAGCTCTCCCTAACTCACAAACACAAAAGGTTATAATTGCTAGCTTTTAGCTCCTAGCTACTCAGTTGTTTCCATGTCTACGTGCCAGAGGAAGTGGCAACAACACCAAAGTCAGGGTTCTCTTGATCAGTGTGTGTAGGAAGGAACTGCAGATGTTGGTTTAAATCGAAGATAGACACAAAATGCTGCAGCAACTCAGCGGATCAGGCAGCATCTCTGTAGAAAAGGAATAGGTGACGTTTCGGGTCTGAAGAAGGGTCTCGACCCAAAACGTCACCTATTCCTTTTCTCCGAGATGCTGCCTTACCAACTGAGTTACTCCAACTTTTTGTGTCTATTTTCCCTTGATCAGTGTCCAGTTCCCATATACAGAGGTGTTGGAGTCAGGCAACAAAAATCTGTGATTGTTGACATCCCACTGCATGTCAGAATACGTTGATGACACTCATAACCCAGGGTCTTTTACATTGAATAGTTACTACCCAGGCTGGAGTTATTTTCTGGTGCGAATCGGTCCTCAGCTGATCTTCTTGGAGACAGCTTGGAGATGTTTTTAGATAAATGCAATAATGTTCAGGGCGGGGCAATGACAATGCAGGGCCCATTCTTCCATCATCCTTGACCTGTGGCTCTTCCAGTGCACCCCCACCAACTGGATGGGGAAGGAATCTAACAAGGAGGGACTCGCATCGAACCAATGTGCTTCTACTTTCCTGTTGCTCCAAAGGCACACTCCTCCATTAGGTGTGATTCTGCCTTTGTACGAAAACTCCAGCTGGAAATCTCCCCCCTAACAAGCCTTAAGAGTTTTTAAAGCTATTTATAATTCTGTCAAATGATTTTCCTTTCCATGTTTGTAAGTTCTACGTCTCAATGAAACCAAGTAAACTTGAACATAGCAACAGTTATATGACACCTGGTCTAAGTTTCACTGAAAGGGCACTAGCTCGTTCATATTATTCTATTTTATAAACTATGTTCATTCAAATAGCTACAACACATTCACTAATGCTTACAGCTCTTTTGTGACTTTACCATGTAAAAACATATCTAGATTTTCCAATAGTTTCTGACTGGGCTCTTGGATATTGCAAGATTAACGCTCGGTAATTTGTTTCCATTAAAATCTGTTCCACCTGCTCCAACGTGTGTAATTTGAGTTGTGGAAAATGTTAGACAGGCTGATCAATGCCATATGCTCAAGCAAACAAGTTTATTTCTTTTAAAAATAGATGTCCAGGATAGTACTGTGTGTACATTCAGAGATGAGGCATTAAATTGTCTACCTGCTACCTATTAGAAAATAGGGATTAACCAAAAAGTTATCCTGCAACCAACGCCAGTTTAAATATTACCAGTAAAACTCCAATAATTCAATACCCAATTATTCACAAATCCCGATGAATAGATTTCAGCCTTAGTCATTAATGCAGTAAGAAATAGCTATCCATGGATCCACATTCTTGTGACATAGACACAAAATGCTGGAGTAACTCAGTGGGTCAGGCAGCATCTCTAGAGAAAAAGAATACAGTACCCTCCATAATGTTTGGGACAAAGACCTATCATTTATTTATTTGCCTCTGTACTTGACAATTTGATATTTGTAATAGAAAAAAAAATCACATGTGGTTAAAGTGCACATTGTCAGATTTTATTAAAGGCCATTTTTATACATTTTGGTTTCACCATGTTGAAATTGTGTTTTTATACACAGTCCCTCCCATTTCAGGGCACAGGTGTTTGTAATTGCTCAGGTGTGTTTAATTGCCTCCTTAATGCAGGTATAAGAGAGCTCTCAGCACCTTGTCTTTCCTCCAGTCTTTCCATCACCTTTGGAAACTTTTATTGCCGTTTATCAACATGAGGACCAAAGTTGTGCCAATGAAAGTCAAAGAAGCCATTATGAGACTGAGAAACAAGAATAAAACTGTTATAGAGACATCAGCCAAACCTGAGGCTTACCAAAATCAACTGTTTGGAACATCATTAAGAAGAAAGAGACCACTGGTGAGCTTACTAATCGCAAAGGGACTGGCAGGCCAAGGAAGACCTCCACAGCTGATGACAAAAGAATTCTCTCTATAATAAAATAAATATCCCCAAACACCTGTCCGACAGATCAGAAACACTCTTCAGGAGTCAGGTGCGGATTTGTCAATGACCACTGTGCACAGAAGACTTCATGAACAGAAATACAAAGCTACACTGCAAGATGTAAACCACTGGTTAGCCGCAAAAATAGGACGGCCAGGTTACAGTTTGCCAAGAAGTACTTAAAAGAGCAACCACAGTTCTGGAAAAAGGTCTTGTGGACAGATGAGACGAAGATTAACTTGTATTAGAGTGATGGCAAGTGCAAAGTATGGAGGAGAGAAGAAACTTCTCAAGTTCCAAAGCATACCACCTCATCTGTGAAACACAGTGGTGGGGGTGTTATGGCCTGGGCATGTATGGCTGCTGAAGGTACTGGCTCACTTGTCTTCATTGATGACACAACTGCTGATGGTAGTAGCATAATGAATTCTGAAGTGTATAAACACATCCTATCTGCTCAAGTTCAAACAAATGCCTCAAAACTCATTGGCCGGCGGTTCATTCTACAGCAAGACAATGATCCCAACCATACTGCTAAAGCAACAAAGGAGTTTTTTTCAAAGCCAAAAAATGGTCAATTCTGGAGTGGCCAAGTCAATCGCCCGATCTGAACCCAATTGAGCATGCCTTTTATATGCTGAAGAGAAAACTGAAGGGGACTAGTCCCCAAAACAAGCATCAGCTAAAGATGGCTGCAATACAGGCCTGGCAGAGCATCACCAGAGAAGACACCCAGCAACTGGTGATGTCCATGAATCGCAGACTTCAACCAATCATTGCATGCAAAGGACATGCAACAAAATACTAAACATGACTACTTTCATTTACATGACATTGCTGTGTCCCAAACATTATGGTGCCCTGAACTGGGGTAACTATGTACAAACACTGCTGTAAACAAACACACAGTGAAACCAAAATGTATAAAAATGGCCTTAATTAAAATCTGACAACGTGATATTTTCTATTACAAATCTCAAATTGTGGAGTACAGAGGCAAATAAGTAAATGATGGGTCTTTGTCCCAAACATTATGGAGGGCATTTCAGGGTGACGTTTCGGATCAGAATCCTTCCTCAGACGTTTTCTCTTTTCTCTAAAGATGCTGCCTGACCTGATAACTTACTCGAGTTCTGTGTCTATTTTCAGTATAAACCAGCATCTACAGTTCCTTCCTACACACATACTTGTGAGGTTGGCTATGTATTGTGAAGCATGTGGGCCAGGTGCTTGTTTGGAGTTGGGGGTCAGGAATGCAAGTAAATCTGTGGCCAAGATCTGGGGCCCTGGTGTGTGCACCAGGTGTGAAGTAGCATCCGACAATCCGGTCAATTTGCTGCTCCTGCACCACAACGTGCCCAGGGTGCTGAGTTATTTGATCAATGACTTTAAACACTCTGGTCATTTCTTCTCCTTGCTCCTGTCCGGCAAAAAGTACAGATGTGTGAAAGCACGCACCACTAGACTCACAAACTGTTTCTTCCCCTCTGTTATTAGGTTTCTGAATAGTCCTTGCGTAAGCTAGGATACTGTCCGAATCAATGGGCGGCACAGTGGCGCAGCGGCAGAGTAACTGCCTTACAGCGAATGCAGCGCCGGAGACTCAGGTTCGATCCTGACTACGGGTGCTGTTCTGCACGTTTGTACATTCTCCCCGTGACCAGCGTGGGTTTTTCTCCGAGATCTTCGGTTTCCTCCCACACTCCAAAGACGTACAGGTTTGTAGGTTAATTGGCTGGGCAAATGTAAAAAATTGTCCCTAGTGGGTGTAGGATAGTGTTAGTGTGCGGGGATCGCTGGGCGGCGCGGACACGGTGGGCCGAGGGGCCTGTTTCTCTAAATCTAAAAAAAAAATCTAAAAAAACCTCTACCCCATTGTGGACATTGGACTTTGTCTATGGAACTTATTAGCTACAATGCTGAGAACTATATACTGCACTCTGTATCTGCCCCTTAGCTCTATCTATTCTACTTGTTTGAACTGATTGTATTTATATATAGTATTATCCGATCTGTTTGGATAGCATGCAAACTGTACCTCGATACATGTGACAAATATAAACCTAAACCGTACATAGATTGCTCCCAAGCTTTCTTCCAGCAGAGTTGCGTTGCCTCAAAAGGTAATTCTTTATAAGTGCACGCTAATGATACAATGATTTAGAACCTTGAGCCTTTCCATTACCTTTCCTGTCGTTTGTCCATACAGCCCGAAGATTTCCCGTAGCTTATCCTCACTTATGGCCTCCGATCGGTCGATTTTATTACCCAGGATAAGAACGGGAACATTAGTTATTGTTTCATCTGTCATTAATGCCTAAGAAAGAAAATGAACGTGAGAAACATGATCATTAGAAACAAAACTAATCCGTAAAATTGCTGGCAGTAGATACATTAAAACGGGTAATCCATGTCGGTGACCAGCTGATGTACCTGCCCATTCATTGGGACCTTGGATCCTAATTCCCCCATAAATCTCTTACTCCCCTGTTCCTGCATTCCCTTCAAACATACCGGATTCACTGGAAAAATTAAATTTTCTGCTGTGTAACATCTTAAAAAGTGAATTGAATGCATGTTGAGGTAATGATAGAAATTGCACCCAGTGATCCACAAAATGGGCGGCCGCGGTGGCGCAGCGGTAGAGTTGCTGCCCTACAGCGCCGGAGACCCGGGTTCCATCCCGACTACGGGTGCTGTCTGTACGGAGTTTGTACGTTCTCCCCGTGACCATGTAGGTTTTCTCCGAGATCTTCGGTTTCCTCCCACCTCCAAAGACGTACAGGTATGTAGGTTAATTGGCTTGATGTAAATATAAATTGTCCCTAGTGTGTGTAGGATAGAATTAATGTGCGGGGATCGCTGGTCGGTGCGGACTCGGAGGGCCGAAGGGCCTGTTCCCGCGTTGTATCTCTAAACTAAACTGAAACAAAAATTTGCCAGTGGGGCACCAAAGCTCCAAGACTGCCAGATTACTGGAGTGTTGCTGTAATGAGCAAGCTGCATATTGTGCTAAGTTACAAAACCTAAAAGTAAGCCGATCACAACCTCTCCTCCATTACAAGATGTCATCTGTCACTTCATCACTTTTACCACAGATAAATTATGGTTTCCCCTCTTCAGGACTAGCCATGAGGTTGCTTGTCCCTACTTCTCACTTCCCCATAAAGTCATTACAGGAGCAGAAGACTTTCCGTCATACACATTTATTCAGCTCCAATCTGTACACACCAGGTGGGCTGGAGTGCAATAAATGGTTCTGTTTTTAGTTTTGTCTAGGAGTGTTGTCACCCCCTGACTTCTCCCAGCTAATTGAAAAGAAACCAAGAAATACAAGGTGCTGAAGATACAGACAAAATGCTGGAGTAACTCAGCTGGTCAGGCAGCATCTCTGGTGAAAAGGAACAGGTGATGTTTCGGGTCGAGACCCTTCTTCCGATGCAAGGTGCCACATTCCTGACCAGAACATTTCAAGTGGCCATTTGTTTGAAGGGAGAGAACTAATCTACTTGCATACAAATCAACAGCTAAAGGCACTCTGTCGAAGGATCTGCCTTTACCCTGAAAATTTCAACATTGTTGGACTTACATCAAGTTCCACTTTAGATTCATCAAGCCGCGAGTGGTCTGCACAGTCCACCAGGAAAACAATCCCATTGATGGCAGGGAGGTAGTTCTTCCAGACTCTTCGGGCTGCAAACAAGGGGCAATATTTAATCACAACATTTCAGAAGGTATTTGATACTTCCAAGATGCTACACAATTGGGTCGTCCTGAAGACCGAAGCCTATTCGGCTGCAGCAGTGAATGGAGGTGTCAGGGAACACAGTGGTGGTGAATGGAGGGAGGTGCAGTGTGGCTTTTCCTAGGTTCAGTACCATGTACTAGGCGGCATGGTGGCGCAGCGTTAGAGTTGCTGCCTTACAGCGAATGCAGCGCCGGAGACTCAGGTTCGATCCTGACTACGGGCGGCGTCTGTACGGAGTTTGTACGTTCTCCCCGTGACCTGCGTGGGTTTTCTCCGGGATCTTCGGTTTCCTCCCACACTCCAAAGACGTACAGGTATGCAGGTTAATTGACTGGGTAAATGTAAAAATTGTCCCTAGTGTGTGTAGGATAGTGTTAATGTGCGGGGATCACTGGGCGGCGCGGACTGAGTGGGCCGAAGGGCCTGTTTCCGCGCTGCATCTCTAAATCTAAAAATCTAAATCTAGGACCATTGCTTTCTTCAATCTGTATTCATGGTTGGAAAGGGCACAACTTCAAAATTTGCAGACTTCACAAACCTTGGAAGGGTAATATATGGCAAGGAGGATATCAGTAAGGAGGAACAAATGGGTCAGTGATGAACAACTGTACAAAAAGAAACGATCCTAAGAGCATTAGAAAGGAGAGATCTGGAGATATACGCGTATAAACTGATGTAAGTGGCAGGACAAGTTATAAGAGAAATCAGTTAGAAAGGTCTACAGGATTATAGTGATGAAACAAAAGCAGAAACTCTGGAAGAACTCAGCCAGTCAAGCAACATCTGTGGAAAGAGAAACCAGTTGAAGTATTCGAGTCAGCGATCCTTCTTCAGAATTGGGGGGCAGGTGGAGAGTTTACAGTATTCAAGGCAGAAATGGAGGGGGGAGGGAGGGAGGTTCAGAACAAAAGCCTATTTGGAGGTATCACAAAATGCTGGAGTAACTCAGCGGGTCATGCAGCATCTCAGGAGAGAAGGAATGGGTGACGTTTCGGGTCGAGACCCTTCCTCACTCTCCGCAAAGCCTGTTTGGAGATAGGTTAAGACAGATCAAGTGATAAGGGGCACAAATGCTGACCGTTAGCAAAACATTTTAAAGGAACTGGGTGAGAAAGGGACATGGAATAATGAGAACAGTTTACCAGAAATTGGAAAATTCAGTCCAGAGAATTACAAAGTGCCTAGATGGAAGTTAAGAATTAAAATGGCATTGCAAATGAAAAATCATCTAAATGAATTGCTAATTCTGTTTCTCTCTCCACGGATAATGGCCGACCTGGTTTGGCCATATGGGATATTGGGCCTTATAATTATTGGCGTACAAGAACAAAGAAGTCATGGTGAATCTTTATAAAACACTGGCTCTGCTACAACTGGCCTAATATGTCCTATTTTGGGACTACACTTTAGCAAAGTCATTACAGAGGGTGCAGAAGAAGATTTATTTGAATACAATCCAGGAATGAGGAGATTTGGTTTATAGACTAGAAAAATTGGGGCTCCTCTTTGGAACAAAGCAGGTTGCAAGATGGATGATAAGTTATCAGTTTAATTTATTGTCACGTGTACCGAGGTACAGTGAAAAGCTTTTGTTGTGTACTATCCAGTCAGCAGAAAGACAATACATGATTGCAAACCAGCCATTTACAGTGTATAGATACATGATAAAGGAGTAACGTTTAGTGCAAGGTAAAGCCAGCCACATCCAAAAATAAGAAATGTTGCTGTAGGAGTAGAGATTTAAGAGTGTGGAGCAATTGTAATATGTGATTGTAGATCTGTTTCTGTGGCTACCACACAAATAGTCGCCTGGGTTGGGCGCCATCTTGGAAGCATCAATCTGACAGATTGATCTGACAGTTATCTAAAAATCACAAATGGTCCATCCATAACAGATTGAGAGAAACTGTTTATATCGATGAAAGAGTCGAGAACCAGAGAACAAGGAATAGAGATTATTTCACCAAAGAACAAGATTTGCTTTTCAGGTTTCCTCCCACTCCAGACGTACAGGTTTGCAGTTTAATTGACTTGATGTGGCGCGTCGAAAAAGGCCCAAAATAAAGGCGAGGAGCCGGGTATTTCGGGAGGTTTGATTTTAATACGTTTGCTAGACCGGTAAGTCTGCCAGAGTAAAATCGCGCCCAAAACCTCGTCCTTTATAACCGTAGCAAAGGGCCGCACCCCTGGACCGGTCCATTCCCGTGCCGAGGGGTCGGTAGTGGTATGGCCCGACCCTTGGGAGCCACCACATTGATATAATTGTAAATTGTCCCTAGTGTGTGTGTGTGTGTGAGATAGTGTTAATGTTAGGGGATCGCTGGTCTGTGTGGACTCGGTGGGCCAAAAGACCTGTTTCCGCCCGGTATCTCTGAACTAATTGACACAATAGTAACTGAAATTTCCAGGCCAAAGTGCCAAAAATAATTTGTCCTTGTTCAGATACTACACATAATGTCCTAAGATTGTTCACCAGAGAACAGTCAAGAAAAATCAGTACTGGGCCGAAACAGGACAGATGACCAACAATTTATGAGAGAAATATTTGAGCACTTTTAATTATTCTTTAACTAAAAACCACAAATAATAGTATACGGTCAGGACTGTGATCAGGCAGAGGTTTCTAGGTTCATTACTCGTTACCTGTAAATCTGTAGATATATATTCATTATATGCTTTGGACAGACATTTTTTACAGTTTAATAGGCTGGCAGGTTACAGCGAAAATGCCAAGCCTGATCAGCACAAACTGAACAACACATTACTATGCACAAAACTTTTTTTTTTTGGCATCATACCTTGTGCGTGACCTCCGAGGTCAAAGGTAGTGAAAGTCATTCCTGCAATAGTCAGCTCTTCTGATGCTGTAACAACAATTTAAAAAAGTTAGAACCATCAATGCTAATAGTCTGTGTGGTAAATATGATGAACAAACAAACCCAGAACTGGAAGCAAATGCACATGCAGGCCAAGGGCAGGACAGAGTGCTTTGTACAAATGCACAATCACAAGTTCAACCCCACAGTGTAGAAGCACATGTTGCTCAAACACCACTGAATAATCCAGAGTTCAAAATTAAATGGTCGCTGTGTACTTTTCATTTGCCTCATGACACATGCAATGGTTTTATGCCGCAGAGGCATTTTGTGTTACGCTGACAGCCAACCTGCTTTGAGGGTATCACATAGTATAGTACAAAGCCTGCCAAAGCTGCAATGGCTCGGGATGCCCAGACCAATGTGTAGAATAACCACTGCTCTCTGAGGGGTACGACTTTACATTGTCACTTGGCTCCATCTTTGCCTCTTTTCCTTCTGCCAGACATGATATTGCTTCATTCACATTGGTGTAAGTTATCCAGAACTTTTCTATCTGTGCCCCATCTCATTCTGATCTTCCAGTTGAGCACCATTTTGATTTTAATGTATGTATCCTTGTTTTTAAATTCCTTCGTGGTCTTACCTCCCTATCTCTCATTGGTTACAGGTCTCTAATCCATCTATACGTTTCTCAAAATAATGTCTCTTGAGCATCTCCATGCTTGATCACATTCAAACTGTTCTACCATTGGCATCTATGTCTTCACCTGCCAAGCTCTGAAATTCATTCCCCAAACGTCGCTACCTCTTTTAGGCTCCTCCTTAGAACGGTGGGGGGGGGGGGGGGGGGGCGGGGGTTAATGAGAGGTTATCTAAGATTGGAGAATTCAATGTACATAGCTTTGGGTAGTAGGCTATGAGGAATATGAGGTGCTGTTCCTCCAGGTGGTGTGAGGGCTCACTACACTCCAGCACTGGTCAGTTTGGGAATCCCCCCTTCCCATTCCCACACTGACCTTTGTGTCCTGGGCCTCATCCATTGTGTGTAGCCAAAGTAAGCAACTAGTAAACAACGACAAGACCCTTTCAATAATTACTGAATGAAGGAAATGTGGTAGGATATGTCACAATCTATGAAGTTTGTGCTCGTTAAGTCTTAGTCTTGTGGCAAACAGTCAAGGCTCAGGGACTAAGTTTGAAGACTGCTTTGTTGTGCTTACTCTGAATACTAAAACCTTAACAACGAATGGGTACAACTAGACCAAATTGGGCCCAAACCTCTCCTGCATTGGAGCAGCACCCTCTCCTACCCCTCCTCTCCCCACTTCCCCTTCCCCCTCAACCCCCCTTATCCACCCTCCTCCCCCTCCCTGCTCCCTCCCTAGGAGATAGATTTAAACTTTAAAATGTGAATAACTTAAAAAACAAAACACCAATTTGAATGAAACTACTTGCATCATCACTAAAGTGACAATGGTGAGTAAGGTGGGCCTAAAATTGTTGCGCTATCGTGTACCGTTTTGGCTGAAGTTCAGTCACAAACAAGATAACAAACGAGAGTTTTAGTACATAGATTACAAGTCGGCAGAGTGCTGCATCAGCAGGAAAAGTGATTATCTCTGTTAAAGAGAGATCCTGGCAGCGGCAGACAGTGAACCGTGATTCCATTCAACTGTAACTACTTACTGGGATGCAATGTTGGCACATGCTGTCCCAGTCTGTTATCTTTCAGCATGTGCAATAAGGTGGTTTTCCCAGCATTGTCCAAGCCCAGGAAGACCAATTTCCCCGATTTCTTATATAAACCTGGGAAAAGAAAACGACAATATTTATTTACAGCCTGCTCACATGTTGATTCCATCAAACAATTCACCAGAATGTTACCCTGAGCTTGTGGACAAGTTGTAGGTAGAAGCTGGATAGGTTGGGATTTTTTTATTTGGCGCATAGGAAGCTGAGGGGTGACCTTATTGAACTTTAGTTTAGTTTAGTTTAGAGATACAGCACGGAACCAGGCCCAGACCACCAAGTCCGCACCAACTAGCGATCCCCGCACACTAACACCATCCTACACACACTAGGGACAATTTACAATTATACCAAGCCAATTAACCTACAAACCTGTACGTCTTTGGAATGTGGGAGGAAACCGGGGAACTTGGAGAAAACCCATGCAGGTCACAGGGAGAACGTACAGACTGTACAGACAACACCTGTAGTCAGGATCGAACCTGGGTCTCTGATGCTGAAAGGCAGCAATTCTACCGTGGCGCCACCATGTACAAGCTCATGAGGGCCATGGATAAAGTGAACATTCATTCTTTTCCCAGCATAGAGGATTCTAAAGTGAGAGGGCATTAGTTTAAGGGGAGAGATTTAAGAGGGACCTCACGGGCAACTTTTTCATTCAGAGAGTCGTCCGAATCTGGAATGATGTAATCGTTTTGAGGATTAGTAATCCTTTTGAGGATTGGGAGTATGCTCACCACCTCTTTTCTTTTACCTGGGTCATGGGATCAGCATAAGTTTAGTTTAGTGATGCAGCATGGAAACAAGCCCTTTTGCCCACCGTGTTCACGCTGACCAGCGATGCCCGCACACTAACATTATCCTGCATACACTAGGGACAATTTACAATTTTACCAAGTCAATTAGCCTAATATCCTGTAAGTCTATGGAATGTGGGAGAAAACCGGAGCTCCTGGAGAAAACCCACACGGGTCATGGGGAGAACATACAGACAGCACTGGTAGTCAGGATCAAACCAGGGTGTCTGGCGCTGTAAGGCAACAACTCTACCACTGCACCATCGTGCCGTCCTGATTCTCTGGTCTCAACCAACTTATCCATATCATGGGTGTAAGATCCCCCCATTAGACATCAGTGAGAGCCCTCTGCTATATCCTTGAACAACTAGATCCCCTACACCAACCCCTCATTCGCCTGGTTACATATCCTCACACCAAACGTTTGTTTCAGCCCCACATTCTCTGCAACTCACCTGTGTTTCACAGCTTTTACATGTTAATTTTCTCTTTACCTAACTGTCCTCATTAATCATATCAACTAGTATAAGAAAATAACTGCAGATGCTGGTACAAATCGAAGGTATTTATTCACAAAATGCTGGAGTAACTCAGCAGGTCAGGCAGCACCTCGGGAGAGAAGGAATGGGTGACGTTTCGGGGGCCCCCGCCCCCCTGACATCAGTCTGAAGAAGGGTCTCGACCCGAAACGTCACCCATTTCTTCTCTCCCGAGATGCTGCCTGACCTGCTGAGTTACTCCAGGATTTTGTGAATAAATCATATCAACTAGATGATTTTATAAACAATTTATCTCTACAGAAACCATGGCTTCACCCCGTCAGAGATATTCCCTTCGCGTTCAGAAAAACAGTATGTTGTTATCCACATAGCAAGGTAGGAAATAAACCCTTAATCATGAATGATATAAATTATTGACCAAATTAATTCAATTTATAATATTTTGAGAATTGGGGCAGTTTCCCCAAACCACACGAAGCAAGCATTTATAAAGGCTAACATTTTATAAACATTTTTTATTAACTGGAATTAAACTACTGATGCTCCCAAGTCCACAGTTAACAATGACCTGGTTAACGAGTCCCATCGTTCTGTCTCAGGGTTAGATTAATATTAGGAATAATGAAGTCAATTTTGCATATTCCCAATGCATGAACTGCAGTCACCAAATTCAAGGGATGGGAATAACAGAGAGAAACAAATAGGACAGGGCTTGGGGCTACTTACCCAGAAACTGCAGCATACTGGTGAAGCCATTATACAGCCAGTCGAGTAAGCCCGACATAGCTGAATCACCCACACCTGCAAGACAAGATAAAAGACAAGTCCAGGTCACAGATGTTTCCCTGAAAGTCAAATGTTTGTGCTAAATTAACATTGAAACAGGAAGTGGCCATTCACCCCGAAGAGTCTGTTCAGGCCACTTTGTCACTTAATTCACACCACCTTCAGACTTTAGAGATACAGAGTGGAAACAGGCCCTTCGGTCCACGGAGTGTGCGCCGACCAGTGATCCCCATACACTGGCGTCATCCCATACACAAGGGACAACTTACAATTTCAACTGAAGCCAATTAACGTGCAAACCTGTACGTCTTTGGAATGTGGGAGGAAACTGGAGCACCCGCGGTCACGGGGAGAACGTACAAACTCCGTACATACAGCACCCATGGTCAGGATTGAACCCAGGTCTCTGGCGCTACAAGGCAACAACTCTACCGTTGTGTCACTTTACCTCCAACTTCAGATATAAAACTAATAATTAAACCAGTTAATTGACTGCTGTTTGGTGAGAGAGAATTCTAGTTTCATCACCTCTAAAGTTTTAACCAACATTGGATGAAATGCCTCTAATGAATGGCCTAGGTTCACAATATCACCTTCAGATATACCCACACAAGGGAATGCAGATGCTGAGTTACCAAAAAAGACACAGTGCTGGAGTAACTCAGTGGGCCAGGCAGTATCTCTGACCATGATCAGCCATGATCATATTGAATGGCGGTGCAGGCTCGAAGGGCCGAATGGCCTACTCCTGCACCTATTTTCTATGTTTTCTATGTTTAAGAACATTAAAAGGCGACGTTTCAGTTCGGTGATCTGAAACTTTGCCTATCTAAGTTCTCCTGAGATGCTGCCTGACCCACTGAGTTACTCCAGAACCGTGTATCTTTCTCCAGAGATGCTGCCTGTCCTGATGAGTTATTGTAGCACTTTGTATTTTTTCTGTCATAATTTTAAGTTTGTTCCAAGTTTTAGATTTCCCCAACCAGTTAAAATAAATATGTAGGAAAAAGAAAAACTGCAGATGCTGGTTTAAATCGAAGGTAGACACAAAATGCTGGAGTAACTCAGCGGGTCAGCCAGCAACTCAGGAGAGAAGGAATGGGTGACGTTTTGGGTCGAGACCCTTCTTCAGACTTCAGATTAAAAAAAGATATATTTGTCAATCAGTTCCTTTCATTCTCTCAGCAGTTCTGGAATTTTAGAAGTTGTCCTTTGAAACATGGATAAAAATTTGGGAAGCGCTGATAAAAATGGAGATGCTGTCTCACCAAAGACTGAACTTTTCACAGTGGGTTTCAGAATGAACTCAACTGGACTTTGGAATTTTTACTAGTTAATATTCCTAACAATCTGCCGTACCAGAAGGAAATTGCAGAGTAAACTTTCACCCGACAGAACGAATTGGCCATGAGGACAAGCATTAATGGTATCTGTATGCAGCACCATTCACCAGAATCACTGTTGGAGTCACTGCATTTTATTGCTCTTATTAATGACATGGATGATGGTGAACAGTGCACCTCAGAGGACTGCACAAAGGTATAAGGGAGCAAAGAAAGACCTCATCAAAAATATTATTAAAAAGTGTTGCAATGAGGCTCTTGACTCTCTTTTCAAGATGGGACCTTCATTATTTGGGAACTACCCCCCCCCCCCCCCCCTGCAGGACCTATACATCAGGAGGTGCAGATCCAGAGCCAGCAACATTATGGGGGACCCCTACCACCCCAGCAACGGACTGTTCCAGCTGCTACGGTCAGGCAAACGCCTCCGCTGTCACGCTGTGAAAACAGAGAGGATGAGACGGAGTTTCTTCCCACAGGTCATCAGGACTGTTAACTCTCATATCACCAGGGACTATTAAATTTATGTATTAATTTATTTTTTGTGTTAAAAAAAATTATTCTATTCTGTTTTGTAGTTTAGCACAATCCGCAGGCGTTGCCACTTTCATTTCACTGCACATCTTGTATATGTATGTGACAAATAAACTTGACTTGACTTGATTTCATTACACTGACCACTAGCATCACATGGCTGGCTCACGAGAGTTGATTGAGTAGAACAAACCCGTTCTCCAGTAAAGCTAATCCCTTGGAAATTTCAGAACTATATTCTGCACTCTATCTATCTTCCCTTTTGCCCTATCTACTGTACTTGAGTCTAACTTGATTATATTTATGTATAATATATTTGATCTGTTTGGATAGCCTGCAACCCCACAAAACCTTTCACTGTAACTCAGTACATGTGACAATAATAATAATAATACACCTAAATCTCTGGGCTTGGCAGCAGAGATCCTGAGGGACTGTTTTCCCAAACTGGAGTTACAGTCTCAGAGTAAGGGACATGTGTGTAGTACAGATGTGGAGGGATAGAGACACAAGAAACTGCAGATGCTTGAATTTTGAGCAAAACACAAAGTGCTGGAGGAACTCAGCGGGTCAGGCAGCAGTTGTCTTTACTCAGAGTTGTGAATCTACTTGGAATGGACGACTTGAGGTAGTGATGCTGAGTCTATTAGTTTCACTCTAATGGGAACCTCAGTGGAGGTTAGGAGGAGCACTGTGGTAAGAAAGATTCAAAATTAAATGGTGGGGAAATGACAGTTTGCACGAAGCTTGCCTCTGTAACGTTGGCTGGGATCACAGAGTGCAGCTACCGTGAAACGACTTCAAGATGAACACAAATCTAAGGAGGGCACTCCAGTCCATCCTCAGTGATGGATCAAAAGGTTAACATTGAAAAAGGCCATGTATTACGATTGGTTCTGCTCTTTGCATTCCCCTTCGAGTTGTTAACACAGTGAAGATCACACCCACTGTGCCTGTGAAGGGAAGGAATCTACACTGTGATTCTGGCAGCAGCTTTGGCCACAGGCACTGGAGGAGGACTCTGGGGATGATTTTCCACGTGGCAGACATGTGTTTTTCCATGTAGCACTCTTGAATTTATCTCCTTGCTGGAGTGCCTGCAATGACAAGTTACCAATCTGAACATAGCACAGATGAATTTCTTTCCTTATTGGGTTGCCCAGAATGAGGGGTTGCAGGGTAGGTGATTTCAGTCTGAAATGAGGAGAAATGTATTCCCTCAAAGGGGTAGTGAGCCGGTAGAATTTGCAATACTAGGCACTAAAGAGAATAGGTCATTGAATATATTTATGATAAATATCTAGAGGAATTCAGGAGGTCGGGCATCATCTGTGAAGTGAAATGGACAGTTGGCAGTTCAGATCACGACCCTTTCTTTGAACTGCAAGAGCAGGGGGGAAAAAGCCAGCATAAATAAGGGAGGGGGGGAAGTTGGCAAGTGACAGGCTGACCCAGGTGAGAAGTGTGGATTAACGGAAGGACAAACGCAGGGGAAAGAGAAGTAGATATGACAACATGATATAATGAGTCTGGAGATAGACACAAAAAGCTGGAGGAACTCAGCGGGACAGGCAGCATCTCTGGAGAGAAGGAATGGGTGACGTTTCGGATCGAGACCCTTCTTCAGACTTGACGTCTTCTTGAGTCTGAAGAAGGGTCTCGACCCGAAACGTCACCCATTCCTTCTCTCCAGAGATGCTGCCTGACCCGCTGAGTTACTCCAGCTTTTTGTGTCGATCCAGCATCTGCTGTTCCTTCCCACACATCATGAGTCTGGAACATGATAGCTGCTGGAAAAGAGGGAGTCTGATGGGACAAAATAATGGAGTTGGAATGGGCAGATGGGAACAGCGTGTGGGTGATGGGTAGGTGGAATAGGTGGGGGGAATACAGGGTGCAGTGGGAAAGGGAGGTATGTATGGGAGGATCAGGGTAGATCTGCATGCGGGACAGTGGTGGGGGGGGGGGGGGTACAGCAGGTTACCTGAAGTTAGAGAACTCAATGTTCATGCTGAGGAAGGAACTGCAGAAGCTGGTTTACACCGAAGATAGACACAAAATGCTGGAGTAACTCAGCTGGACAGGCAGCATCTCGGGATAGAAGGAATGGGTGATGTTTCTGGTCAAGACCAAAAACAATGATCTTATTTTTAAATCGACCCAAAATGTCACCCATTCCGTCTCTCCAGAGATGCTGCCTGTATTTTGTGTCTATCCAGCATTTTGTGTCTATCCCCAATGTTCATGGTGTTGGGTTGTAGGCAACCGAGGTGGAATACAAGATGTTATTTTGCTAGTTTATATTTGGATAGGCAGGCTCGTGTGGGATAGGGAGGGGAAATGAAATGGCTAGTTCTGGGACTTCCAGTTGTCCGTGGCAGGCGGAGCGAAGGGGTTCGATAAAGCGTGTGCCTTGTCTTTGCTTGGTCGCATCGATGACAGCACATCAGCACAGCCACCTGGAGCAGCCGGTTGCTAGCCATTTCAATTCCCCTCCACCTCCCTTATTTGACCTCACACTCATCTTCCTTTAATAAACAAGAAAATATGTCCACATCCAATAAAACATCCAAACACACCATATGACCAATTGTGCACTGTAATGTTACCATTGAAACATGGTACCACTTTCAGTACATAAAATACCCACAAACTTCAATGCTATGACTGCCATATTTTGTTTTACTGATACTGATCTTGTGGAGATAAAAAACAATGAAATTACTTCTCCGCTTTACTTTGAACGTTGTCACGAGATTGTTTATGTTCTAAAGTCACAACTGTAAGAGTTGAGGGCTAAGGGGACACAGATTAAGACCACTGCATTTAGAATCCCATCCTGCATTGCTTCCTTCACTTAATGTCAAGGACTTGGAAAGGGGCCAGTATAGGTTCAGGACAGACTGAGCACCAAATGTATTTTTAAATTTTGAAATGGCGCAAATTTCAGTAAAACTGGATTACAGTCTTTCTCATTCCTCACCCCATTGACCACGCTTGTGCATCCCACTTCTAATTGCTCCCCAATTGTATACATTCCTCCACTACCCCTCCTCTACAACTGTCTCTTCTGTTCCCACCCACGTCACCACTCCACTGACAATCTCCACTCCCCTGTAATCCCTTCTCTATTAAGCCTACTCTTTCTCCATTCTCTCCCCACTTTCTTACACTTTCCTGTACAGACTAACCCAAAACCACCAATCCAGTCACTTTGCCAGCCCCAAACCCATTACTACTTACACACAGCTGCTCTCGATCCTCCCCTCCCATCATCTAATCTTCTCCTCTCCCCACACCACCTCCAATCTCTCTCTTTGCCCCTCCCTACTTCAAACCTTTACTGCACCTACCTTCTCTGTCTACCCCTACTCCATCATATATTCCTGCCCCTCTCCTTCTCTCTACCCCCACCTCACTCTCAATCCCTCCTTCACCACAACCCCCACCCTCTCCCTACATCTGCACTCTCCAGACCCTCCCTCCACCCCTCTCTATCCATGCCCCCATGAGCTTCTCATCCCCCCATCCCTCCCCTCCATCAGACCCTCTCTCTAGCTGCCCCCCTCGACCCTCTCACCCCCAACCCCTCTCTATCTTCCCCCATTGACCCTCTCCCTCAATCCCTCTCCCCTGCCATCACCCTCTCCTTGCCCCATCCCCACCCTCCATCAGTCCCCTTCACCCCCACACCCTCTCCCCTTCACCCCCACACCCTCTCCCCTTCACCCACACCCTCTCCCCTTCACCCCCACACCCTCTCCCCTTCACCCCCACACCCTTTCCCCTTCACCCTCTCCCCCTCCCCTTCACCCCCTCCCCTTCACCCTCTCGCCCTTCACCCCACACCCTTCTCCCCCTTCACCCCACACCCTCTCCCTTCACCCCCACACTCTCCCCCTCCCCTCACACTCTCCCCCTCCCCCACACCCTCTCCCCTTCACCCCCACACCCTCTCCCCCTCCCCCCCACACCCACTCCCCCTTCACCCCCCACACTCTCCCCCTCCCCCACACCCTCTCCCCTTCACCCCCACACCCTCTCCCCCTTCACCCCCACACTCTCCCCCTCCCCCCCCACCCTCTCCCCCCACACCCTCTCCCCCTTCACCCCCACACTCTCCCCCTCCCCCCCACACCCTCTCCCCCTCCCCACCCTCTCCCCCTCCCCACACTCTCCCCCTCCCCCCACACCCTCTCCCCCTCCCCCCCACCCTCTCCCCCTCCCTCCACACCCCCTCCCCCCCACACTCTCCCCCTCCCCCCACACTCTCCCCCTCCCCCCACACCCTCTCCCCCTCCCCCCACACCCTCCCCCTCCCCCACACCCTCTCCCTCTTCACCCCCTCCTCCCCCTCCCCCACACCCTCTCCCTCAGTACATCCCACATCCCACACCTTCACTCCTCCCCTCACTATCCCCGCCCCTCCGTCAGCCACACTCAACCCTCCCGCAGTTCACACCCGCCCCCCTCCCATCCCGCGGCCGGTCCGGGCACCGCCCCCCCTCACCCCCCCCCTCACCCGGCGCCGTTACCCCCCTCACCTGTGGCGCCGCTCCGGCCCCGCCGCCCCCCGATCCGCTAGCCCGCCCCGGAACCACTGGCACACAACCACTTCCGGGGGAGGGAGAGAGGGGGGGGGGGGGGGGAGGTGAAGGGGGAAAGGGGAAGGGGGGGAGTGGGAGAGGGAGAGGAGGGAGGGGGGAGAGGGAGAGGGAGAGGGGGAGAGGGAGAGGGAGAGGGGGGAGAGGGAGAGGGGGGAGAGGGAGAGGGAGAGGGAGAGGGGGAGAGGGAGAGGGAGAGGGGGGAGAGGGGGAGAGGGGGAGAGGGAGAGGGGGGAGAGGGAGAGGGAGAGGGAGAGGGGGAGAGGGAGAGGGGGGAGAGGGGGAGAGGGAGAGGGGGAGGGGGAGAGGGGGAGAGGGAGAGGGGGGAGAGGGAGAGGGGGAGAGGGAGAGGGGGAGAGGGAGAGGGGGAGGGGGAGAGGGAGAGGGAGAGGGGGAGAGGGAGAGGGGGGAGAGGGAGAGGGGGGAGAGGGAGAGGGGGGAGAGGGAGAGGGAGAGGGAGAGGGGGGAGAGGGAGAGGGGGAGAGGGAGAGGGGGAGAGGGAGAGGGAGAGGGGGGAGAGGGAGAGGGAGAGGGGGGAGAGGGAGAGGGGGAGAGGGAGAGGGGGAGAGGGAGAGGGGGAGAGGGAGAGGGGGAGAGGGAGAGGGGGGAGAGGGAGAGGGGGGAGAGGGAGGGGGAAAGAGAGGGAGGGGGAAAGAAATGGAGGGAGGGGGAGGAGAAGGATGACGGAGGAGGAGAGTGAGAGGAGGGAGGGAGGAGGAGAGGAAGGATGAGGGAGGAGGAGGTGGGGGGAGGAGGTGGGGGGAGGGAGGGAGGGGATGAAGGAGAGGATGGAGGAGAAGAGGGGATGGAGAAGGAGAGGGGGGAAGAAAGAAGAAGGAGGGAGTGATAGCGAGGAGGAGGGAGGGAGAGAGAGAGAGGGCAGCAAGATAGAGGGAGAGGGAGGCTGAGAGGATAGAGGGGGCAGAGAGGGAGGGGGAGGAGAGGGCATAGAGAGAGAGGGGGAGAGGACAGAGGGAGGGAGGGGGGAGCGAGAGGGCAGAGGGAGGGAAATGAAGGAGGTGGGAGGGAGAGGGGGTAGGAGGGAAGTGTCAGGGAGTGAGATGTGGTGTAAGAAAGAATTGAATACATTTTTTGAATTGAATAAATTTTATTCGCTAAGTCTGTATACATACAAGGAATTTGCCTTGGTGCTTTGCTCACAAGCATTATAGTTTAAACCAATGAATGAAATAAAATACCAGAGCAAAAGGAGGCTACAGATTGTTGGTTATTGAGTAGATCTACTGCTCGTGGAAAAAAAGCTGTTTTTATTTCTGGCTGTGGCTGCTTTGACAGTCCGGAGTCGCCTTCCAGAGGGAAGTGCTTCAAAGAGTTTGTGGCCAGGGTGAGAGGGGTCAGAGATGATCTTGCCCGCTCGCTTCCTGGCCCTTGCAGTGTACAGTTCGTCAATGGGGGGGAAGGTTGCAGCCAACAACCTTCTCAGCTGATCGAACGATGCGCTGCAGCCTCCGGATGTCGTGCTTGGTGGCTGAGCCAAACCAGACCATGATGAAGAAGGCGAGGACAGACTCCACAATGGCAGTATAGAACTGGACCATCATTGCCTGTGGCAGATTGTGTTTTCTCAGCTGCTGCAGGAAGTACAGTAGATCCTCTGTTGGGCATTTTTGACTGTGGAGTCGATGGTGGCCCCCTATTTAAGGTCCCTGGAGATGATGTTTCCAAGGAACTTAAATGATTCCACAGATGTGACTGTGGTGCTGTTGATGGTGAGTGGGGGGGAGGGGAGGGGGAGCTCTCCTAAAGTCCTAAATTCCACTATCTTAAGAGCATTGAGCTCCAGGTTGTTGCGATGGCACCAGGATGCCAGCTGCGTCACTTCCTGTCTATAGGCAGATTCCTTTCCATCCTGGATCAGTCCAATCAGGGTAGTGTCATCCGCAAACTTGAGGAGCTTGACAGAGCAGTCTGTGGAGGTGCAGTCGTTGGTGTAGAGAGAGTAAAGGAGAGGGGAGAGTACGCAGCCTTGCGGTGCTCCTATGCTGAGGGTCTGCGGGCCCGAGATGTGCTTTCCCAGCCTCACGTGCTGCTTCCTGTCTGTCAGGAAGTTGGTGATCCACTGACAGAGGGGTTCAGGCACAGTCAACTGGGTTGACTGACAGGGGTTCAGGCACAGTCAACAGTGGTGTGGAATGCGGAGCTAAAGTCCACAAACAAAATCCTTGCATAGGTCCCCTGGCAGTCTAGGTGCTGGAGGATGAAGTGCAGGCCTAGGTTGACCGCGTCATCCACTGATCTATAGCCCCGTATGCAAACTGCAGAAGGTCCAGCAGGGGGTTTGTGATATTTTGCAGCTGGGCCAGCACGTCTTTCAAGGGTCTTCATTATTACAGAGGTCAGTGCGACAGGCCTGTAGTCATTAAGACCAGTGATCCTTGTAATTTTGGGTACCGGGACAATAGTGGAGACTTGGAAGCAGGCAGGGACAGTGCAGGTTTGCAGTGACTGGTTGAAAATGTCTGTGTAGACTTTAGTCTGTGTAGAGAGGGGAGAAGGGCGGGAAAAGAGGGAAATGGGTTAGGGGGAATGTGAGGAAGAGAGAGAGAGAAGGAAGGAGGGATAGAGGTCAAGAGAAGGAAGAAAATGCCAAAAATCAGGAGAAAGAGAGAACAACTAGAAAAAAATGAGATAAAATGATAGAGAATATGAAGTTGAGAGAAGAAAGGAGGAAACATGCACAAAGCAGAGGGACAAAAACAGCTGTTGTGACTATGACAGATGATCTGTCCTGATATTCTCAACTTGCAGTACCTTCTAAAGGCTCTCCATCAATGTTCAGCTAAGTGGTATAGCATTGGCTTGATATCACTCGTATCCAACCAGCTAGAAAATCGCCTTCAATTACTTTTTCATTGATGGGATGTGGTTGTCACTGGTTAGCCCTGCAGTTAATGTCCCCATCACTGGAGGAGATGGTGAGCTGCCACCATGAACCATTGGTGTCATGATGTTATTTGGGAGTTCCCTGTAGATGGGGAAGATTCACCGTTACTTCTGTGCCTCCAAAGGGTCTGCCCACGGACTGCTTCTGTTTTCCAATCTTCCCTTTGATTATATCATCCCAAAGCTCATTTGTGCCGTAATAACGCGTAAGATTTAAATTAGAATCCCTTCTCCTGACCTTCCCATTCCCTTCAAATCCTGAGACCTGCTTGTCTCACACACATCAAGTCAAGTCAAGTCAAGTTTATTTGGCACATGCACATACACGATGTGCAGTGAAAGACCAAAATGGCGGCGCTGCCATAGCAGCTGCGGCTTACCTGCGGTCCATTTGTCTTTGTGTTTTGTTGTTTTTTTGTGACTTAATTGTCGATGTGATGTCGTGTGTTTGTGTACAATGTGTGTATGTGGGGGGGGGGGGGGGGGGAACTGTAAAATTGTAAATATGTGTCCCTTCCGAACGGAGACCCGACCATTGTTTTCTGGGTCGGGTCTCCGTTCCTGCTGCGGCCTACCATCGGCCCAACTCCTGGAGCTGGCGGCCTCCAGGGCTCTGGTTCGCAGAGCCCGCGGATCGGACTCACCATCGGCGAAGCCGGCCGTCTTCGGAGGCTGCGGGAGCGGCTGCGACTCGCCTTAGGCTCGGGCCGCGTGGATGCCGACATCGGGAGCTCCGGCAGCGGCAGCGTGTTCGCCCGCCCCGGGTCGCGGGGCTTGGGTCGCGGACATTTCACCGTCCGGCGCGGCCTAAAATAGGCCGCGGGATTTTTTTCTGCTGGGCGGGGGCTTCAATGTCGGGAGCCACGACCGCCCCGACGTGCAGCAACAGCGGCAGCATGTTCACCCGCCCCGGATTGGACTTATCATCAGCGGAGCCGGCCGTCTTCGGAGGCTGCGGGAGCGGCTGCGACTCGCCTTAGGCACGGCCCGCTGCGGACCTTCCGGCGCGACCTGCAACCACAACAACCTGACCGTGGGAGAGGACGGCAGGAGAAGGGAAAAGACATTGTGGCCTTCCATCACAGTGAGGAGAGGACTGGAGGAGACTCACTGTGATGGATGTTTCTTTGATGGATGTTTCTTTTTTTGTGTTTTTGGGGTTGTGTAATTTTAATGCCTATTTTAATGCTTTTGTTGTTGGACTGTGGGTGACTGAATTTCGTCCAATTTGGATGACAAATAAAGCTATCTTGAATCTTGAATCTCTTGAAATGAAAGTGGCAATGCCTGCGGATTGTGCACAACAAAGAATTACAGTTACAGCATATAAATAAAGTTAATACAGAGAAGACAAAATTTAGTCCCTGGAGTTATAAAAGTTAACAGTCCTGATGGCCTGTGGGAAGAAAATCCGTCATATCCTCTCCGTTTTCACAGCGTGACAGCGGAGACGTTTGCCTGACCGTAGCATCTGGAACAGTCCGTTGCTGGGTGGCAGGGTCCCTCATAATCTTGCTTGCTCTCGATCTACACCTCCTGATGTATAGGTCCTGCAGGGGGGCGAGTGTAGTTCCCTTGGTGCGTTCTGCCGAACGCACTACTCTCTGCAGGGCCATCCTGTCCTGGGCAGAGCTGTTCCCAAACCAGACTGTAATGTTGCCGGACAGGATGCTCTCTACAGCCCCAGAGTAGAAGCAATGAAGGATCCTCAGAATAAAGAAATTCTGAATTTCCTCAGCTGTCTAAGGTGGTAAAGGCACTGCTTTGCCTTGCCCACCAGTGCGGCAATGTGCGTTGCCCATGTCAGATCCTCTTTGATGTGAACTCCCAAGTATTTAAAACTGCTCACCCTATCCACAGTAGACCCATTTATCTCCAGTGGTGTGTACGTCCTTGGATGTTTAGCCCTTCTAAAGTCCCCAATCAGCTCCTTAGTTTTAGTGACATTCAAGAGGAGGCTATTGTCCTGACACCAGAGTGCCAGATCAGCCACCTCCTCCCGGTAGGCCTTCTCATCGTTGTTGGAGATCAGGCCCACCACCACAGTGTCATCAGCAAGCTTGATGATGGAGTTTGGGCTGAACCTGGCCCCACAGTCATGTGTGTACAGGGAGTATAGTAGGGGGCTAAGGACGCAACCCTGGGGGGCTCCTGTGTTCAGGGTGAGGGGGTTAGAAGTATGTCTCCCCATCTTGACCACTTGGCGCCTGGCGGTGAGAATCACATTTATGGATCACGGTGCGGCTCGGCCGCTGGACTTAACAGTGCCCGGTGCAGCTCGGCTGCGGGGCCTAACATCGCCCGGTGCGGCTCGGCCGCGGGACTTTACATCGCCCGGTGCAGCTCGTCCGCGGGACTTTTCATCGCTGGTGCGGCTCGGCCGCGGGACTTAACATGGCCCGGTGCGGCTCGGCCACGGGACTTAGCTGCGCAAGGCTTGGTCGCGGGGCCTTTCATCGCCCGGCTCGGCCGCGAGACGTTTCAGCGCCCGGTGCGATTCGGCCACGGGGACTTCCATCCCCTTGCGGGGACTGTGCGGGTCGGTCTGGGACGAGCTGTCTGTCCGTGGGCGTGGGGAAGAGAGTGGAAGTTTTGTTGCCTCCATCACAGTGAGGGGGTGTTTGGAGTCACTGTGATGGACGTTTGTGTTGGGGTCATGTGTCTTGTGTTCTTTTTTTTTATGACTGCTATGTAGTTTCGTTCGGTACCTCGGTACCGAATGACAAATAAAGCTCTGTTATACTGTTATAGAATGAGCTTAAAATTTCACCAGCTGGATGTCGAGAAGAGAAGCTGTTAACGTCAGCTCCCAGCGTAAGCTCTATAACCCAGAGAAACAGAAAATAGGTGCAGGAGTAGGCCATTCGGCCCTTCGAGCCAGCGTCGCCATTCAATATGATCATGGCTGATCATCCAAAATCAGTACCCCGTTCCTGCTTTCTTCCCATATCCCTTGATTCTGTTTGCCCTAAGAGCTACATCCAACTCTCTCTTGAATCCATCCAATGAATTGGCCTCCACTGCCTTCTGTGGCAGAGAATTCCACAGATTCACAACTCTCTGGGTGAAAAAGTTTTTCCTCATCTCAGTCCTAAATGGCCTACCCCTTAGTCTTAAACTGTTACCCCTGGTTCTGGACTCCCCCAACATGGGGAACATTTTTTCCTGCATCTAGAATGTCCAATCCCTTAAGAATCTTATATGTTTCTATAAGATCCCCTCTCATCCTTCTAAATTCCAGTGAATACAAGCCTAGTTGATCCATTCTTTAAAAGAAACCCATAAGGGTTTGAACCCACAACCTTCTGGTCTGGAGGGAAACGTATTAACCCGCTGAGCTACTTGCCATGGCAACTGACACCATTCCTTTCCCTGGCATCTCAAAACTGAGTCAGACTGTCCTGTCCTAAACGGTTCCAAGTTGAGTTTCGGTTCTCAGGCATCTGAAATACCACCCAATTTTCATCTAAATAATATGCCTCTCGGGCACTGGGCCTGAACTCTTTGGAGTTTAGAAGGATGAGGGGGGACGTCATTGAAACTTACCGAATAGTGAAAGGCCTGGATAGAGTGGATGTGGATAGGATGTTTCCACTGGTGAGAGTGTCCAGGACCAGAGGCCATAGCCTCAGAATAAAAGGACGTACCTTTAGAAAGAAAGTGAGGAAGAATTTCTTTAGTCAGAGGCTGGTGAATCTATGGAATTCATTATGAGGCCAAGTCAATGGATATTTTTAAGACGGAGATTGATAGATTTTATTGGTTTCCAGGTTTCTCATCAGCCTGCCAGAGTGGGTGCCATGGTGCTTTTGCCAGGGTCATTCAGCTTTATATTAGAACGTAAAAGAGTACAACACAGGAACAGGCCCTTCGGCCCACAATGTCCGTGTTGAACATAATGCCGTGCCCTTGTCCTGTGCCTGTTCATGATTTATTTCCCTCCATTTTCTGCATATGCATGTGTCTACCCAAAAGCTTAAATGTCACTATTATATCTGTCGCCACCACCACACCTGGCAGTGCATTCCGGGCACCCAACACTCTCAGTGTACATCTTGCCCTGTAATCTCCTTTAAACTTTGCCCTTCTTCCTTAAAGCTATGCCATTTGACATTTCCATCTATGGCTCACCCTCAAAAATCATCAGTAAACTTCAATACATTCAAAACTCCGCTGCCCGTCTACTCACCCACTCCCCGATCCGTGACCATATCACCCCCGTCCTTTACAAACTCCACTGGCTCCCCATCCCCCAGAGAATCCAATACAAAATCCTCCTCATGACCTACAAAGCCCTCCATAACCTGGCCCCATCCTACCTGACTGACCTCCTCCACAGGCACACTCCCACCTGCACCCTCCGCTCTGCTGCTGCCAATCTCCTGATCCCCCCCCCCATCCGGACCAAACTCAGATCCTGGGGGGACAGGGCTTTCTCCATCGCTGCTCCCACCCTCTGGAACTCACTACCCCAAACCGTCAGAGACTCCTCCTCACTCACCACATTCAAAACATCACTGAAGTCTCACCTCTTCAGCACTGCCTTCAACCACTGACCGTCACCTCACCTTCTGTCTCCTTTCTCTGTTCGTTTACTTATTTATCTATTTATTCACTTCTCTATGTTCTAGAAATCCCTGTAAAGCGTCTTTGAGTGTTTGAAAAGCGCTATATAAATGTAATGCATTATTATTATTATTATTATAATAGGGAATTCTGCAGCCGGTTAGGGAAATATTTATTTTGGAGGTTGAACAGTCCAGCAGTTTGTTTTCCTTTGTTCTGGAGCAAACCCTTATTTGTGCAAAATGCCAAATTATTGATGAGACTCGTTTTAGTCTGAATTCTTCCAATCTCTAATGAAAAGATCAGCCTGAATTTTTCCGTAGCTTTGGAGTTAAAACAAACTTGTCCAGGTCAGAAATTTATTCACATCCAATGGTCAAGAGAAGCCAATAGTTATTTTGTAGTCGGGTCATTTTAGAAGAAAATACTAATTTCATTGATGATTTTTTAAAGGTAATTTGGCCCAATTTATTTCATCCAGTTTTTTAATTTCCAAATGTCAGCTATCTTTTAGTTTCAGTCCTGAAAGTTATAACTTAATATGCTTGACAAAAGAAAATGTAATACCTATTTGATTTTCTGCCCACTGTTTTGGTCAATTGAAAACATCACCTTGCAGTATGTGAGAGTGTCGGAGTTTGATTATAATAAGAAGCAAGTGATGTGTAGGACGGAACTGCAGATACAGATAGACACAAAATGCTGGAGTAACTCAGCAGGACAGGCAGCATCTCTGGAGAGAAGGAATAGGTGATGTTTCTTCAGACTGGGTGTCAGGGGGAAGGGAAACGAGAGATATAGACAGAGATGTAGAGAGATGTAGACCATATGAATGAAAAATTTGCAAAAAAGTAACGATGATAAAGGAAACAGGCCATTGTTAGCTGTTTGCTAGGTGATGCTCGAAAATGATGCCAGGTTAAAATAAATAAGACTAGCAAGGTAACGGCACGGTGGCGCAGCGGTAGAATTGCTGCCTTACAGCGAATGCAGCGCCGGAGACTCAGGTTCGATCCTGACTACGGGTGCTGTACTGTACGGAGTTTGTACATTCTCCCCGTGACCTGCGTGGGTTTTCTCCGAGATCTTCGGTTTCCTCCCACACTCCAAAGACGTACAGGTTTGTAGGTTAATTGGCTGGGCAAATGTTAAAATTGTCCCTAATGGGTGTAGGATAGTGTTAATGTGCGGGGATCGCTGGGCGGCACGGACCCGGTGGGCCGAAGGGCCTGTTTCTGCGCTGTATCTCTAAACCTAAAAAAATCTAAAAATCTAAATCGAAATAAATGTAAGCCATGTAACACACATTTGTATTTTTGATGCAGGGGATAAGTATTTTAATGCTTGATGGATCAGAGGCACTTAAATCACAATGCAGGGTGTATCTCAAGATCAGACTATTTCAAACATCTTGCTGAATTCTCGTGGGTACAACAAATATCGGGAACGGAATTCATAGTTTTGTTCCTCTGCAGCACCGGGGATTGATTGTACAACAAAACGGTGTGGGTTCAACACCCCAGGCAAGGTCTGAGAATGAGTTCATCAGCACTTCCCTCGGGTGTAACATAAAGCCTTGGTGTCAACAAGGGGTAGGACTGCCATGCAGCCTTCATGGAGACTGACGGAGATTCCACACTGCCAATGAGTGCAAAATGCGTAATGTGCAGGCGGATGATGGGCAGGGTTACTAACACCATATGCCAGCAGCGTCAGTCACCTCTGCTAAATCTTACAGGTACGAAACTCTCGAACAAAGACAATGGATGTTGAAGAACGATGAGGATTACGATGCCTGTCTTTCCCAAGTCCAGTAAACAACTGAAGAGGAAAATTCACCCATTGCCCTCAGGTCAGTGCTTGCTCTTTACATGATTCCTGAGATATTCTGATCTGGTTACAATATGCAAGAGTAAGATCATTTACTTGTCATATGTATCAGATAGGAGCCGGAACAATGAAACTCTTACTTGCTGCAGCTTTACGGGAACATAAGACGGAACAATGGCAATAATTATCTGCTATTCTAAATAAACTAGACCATGATAGTGTAAAAAAAACAACGTTTATGTGCAAAATTTACTTAATGCAACACCACCACATTTACTTCAGTTTTTCTACACCTGTCAGACAATCTGTTCCAATAGATGTGATAACTTCTGCTCTGATCTGATTGGAATCAATAAAGACCTCAGTTGCAGATTGTGCCAGCATTGCTTGATTTAACATTCAAGAGTACGGTTCTTTTGATTTAACCCAAGCCATGTTGCTCCGGTATTATCATCTCACTGATTGTCACAGACCACCTGAAGAAGGGTCCTGACCTGAGACATTGTCTTTCCTTTCCGTCCGCAGATGCTGACTGACCCGCTGGGCTACTCCGCCACATTATGTTTCGTCTCTTTAACAGTCTTTTTACCTCCCGTGTATTCTGTGGTCTTTTTAGGCTTGTCCTTCCTTTATTGCCAATACATCTCAATCAATGTCAATAAAAAGGACCTATTGTCTGCTTATTGTCACTTTGCTGTTTGTGGAGTAAGAAAATAACTGCAGATGCTGGTACAAATCGAAGGTATTTATTTCACAAAATGCTGGAGCAACTCAGCAGGTCAGGCAGCATCTCAGGAGAGAAGGAATGGGTGACGTTTCGGGTGCTGTTTGTGGATGCTTGCTATGTTGCAAATTAGTTGTTGAGTTTCCTACGTTACAGCAGTGAATGAGATGGCATTGGCTCTGGAATTGAAAACAATCTGGAAAAGTGGTGTAGAAATGGAAGTCTTCATTCTGGTTGTGCGAATGGTCTGTGGTTGTTACAGGCCATGCCAAACAGATAAAATATTTGTTCGTGAAAGTCAAGGGAAGGTGTGTGAGGAGGATGGATGGGAACTCGGTTTCAAATCCCTGTCCTTCTCACAAGGGAGAAAGTGAAGTTCTGACCTGTCTTTGCCGTATTGCCAAGGACGGGACAAAGGCCTCACCCGTCCTCTCTGGATTCCTGCAGGAGACGAGAAGGAATCGTTTGTCTTTAATGTCACCCTGAAAGATACCTCTCATATTTTCTTATCGTGTCGATAGGGGAGAGGAATATCCTACACCTCTTTGTGAATGAACATATCTGATCCTTTCAGGAATGAATGGTGCTCGGAAACCATTAATTATGTATTTATGGATCTTGCATTACATTGCTTACGAGGAAGAATGCAGAAAAAAGGAACTGCAGATGCTGGTTTACAAAAATGCTGGAGTAACTCAGCGGATCAGGCAGGAATATCGACATGATTTCCTATTGTATAATGACGGGGAGTGTACCTCACAATCCTTTGCTCTCGTGGCCACTGTTTATTCTCATCTCCATTGTGGACGCAGCCCAGACCATCACATAAACCAACCTTCCTTCCATTGACTCCATTTATACCTCACTCTGCCTCGGCAAGGCCAGCAACATAATCAAGGACGAGTCGCACCCTGGCCACTCCCTCTTCTCCCCTCTCCCCTTTGGCAAAAGGTCTAGAAGTGTGAAAACGCACACCTCCAGATTCAGCGACAGTTTCTTCCCAGCTGCTATCAGGCAACTGAATCATCCTACCACAACCAGAGAGCAGTGCTGAACTACCATCATCCTCATTGGTGACCCTCAAACTATATTTGATCAGATTTTACTGGCTTTACTTTGCACTCAACGTTATTCCCTGATCATGTATCTATACACTGTAAATGGGTCGATTGTAATCATGTATTATCTTTCCGCTGACTGGTTAGCACGCAACAAAAGCTTTTCACTGTACCTCGGTACATGTGACAATGAACTAAACTGAACTATCCGGCAACGTCATAGAGCTTCCATTTGGTGGGGAAAGTGCCGAGCGCGGAGTAAACAGCAGTTCACTCTGTGAATGGTCCTTGCAAGATCAGCAGTCAGAGAGACTCCCAGAGCTGGGACACTTCTGTTGTGACGTTTAATTCAATTCTGCCACGTCAGATCAACAGAGTGTGATGTGGCAAGGATGATGGTAGTTAACGTAACATTTGGCACCTGTGTGCACCATACACAAAGCTTCATATCTTTGCAATTCTGAGTATTTAAAGCCATAGTTCTCTTGGTTATCTGAAGGAAATTATAAACTGCATTTCTTATAGCTGTTTTTCTTTTGCGTAAGAACAGGGGGAGGGGGGGGCGGGTGGGGGTTCGATAGCAATTCCACCTTGGGTGCAAGTAAAAACAGTGCAGCCATTTATAATAAATGAACAGCAAAAATAAAAACAACAAGTATTGGAATCTGAAACAATTAATGCTTCAGGCCAGAGAACATTTGAAGGGTGTTTGGGCTGAAATGTTAACTCTGTTTTTTTTTTCCACAGATGCTCCCTGGCCTGTTGAGTTTTTCCAGCATGTTCTGTTTTTATTTCAGGCCTCTATACAGTATTGGTGTAAAGGGCCCGTCCCAGTTATGTGATCCGCTACGATTCATTGAAGACTCCTCACGATCACGCCCGCGACACCCCGGCCAATGTTCGGCGACAGCCTAGTCGCCTCTACCACCATGCCCGGCAGCAAGCTCCAGGCATTCACCACCCTCTGTGTAAAAAGACTTCTCCTGCACATCTCCTTTAAAATTTAAATTCCTCACACCTTAAAGCTATGCCCTCTACTAATTTGATTTCTCCATCCTGGGATGAAGGCTGACTGTTTACATTACTTATCCCTCTCATCATTTTATAAGATAAGGGGATATTTGCCAGTCTCCTCCATCACAGGAACAACAGTGTGGGAGGTCAACCTAAGTCCAACAAAGCTGCTTAGATACTGATTAATACAAACCTAGTAGGAGATGTACTGAATGCCACAGTAGTTCAGGCAGTGTGCCTTTCTGCACAGTAGTATGGGAGGGCTTTTAGCGATAGAATACATTTTCGCAACTCACGATCAATACCATTGGAAATCTCTTAACATCAAAGTACTTCCTACAAAGTAATGCAATTCAGCAGAATTTTGCAAAGTGGACGGGACGTTGTGTGACCTAGGCTATCCGGGGAATGACTGATACCTCCGATATACCTCATTTTGATACCATTGCTCTTTTAATGAAGACCCCTCAGGATTAATGCACAATATTACGTGACCAGACCGTAATCCAATGACTGATGTATTAGTTTGCTTGGTAATATCTAATAATGCCATGGGTTGATGTTCAATCAAGATCAAGTTGGTCTCTAAAGTACCAGAGGGGGTTTAATTATAAATGGGAACACCCACAAGTCAAGAAAGACACAAAGAGTAACTTAGTGGGTCAGGCAACATCTCTGGAGAACACGGATAAGCAATGTTTTGGGTTGGGACCATGCCTCTCTCTGAACCCACAAGTCAGTTTAGGTTAGTGTAGTAAGTTCACATTTTAAGTTGCATTTATGTGGACAGTTCAGCTTGAGCACAACATTGTAGACTGAAACTCCACTGCACAACTGAGAGATTGCTCGGAAAAATACAAAGCGTGGAAGGACTCAGCAAGTCAGGCAGCATCTGTGGAGGGAATAGACAGGTGACATTTGGGGACGAGTCTGAAGAAGGGTCCCAACCCGAAAAATCGCCTTTCCATCCACCTCACTGTTGCTGCCTGACCTGCTGAGTTCCTCACACACTTTGTGTTATGCTCAAAATTCCAGTATCTGCCAACTTTTGTGTCTCCACTGAGGGATCGTTGCTTGGTCACAGGTGCATCTTTCAAAAATGACATTAAACCAGGTTTAATGGAACAGAAGCTATTTCATGGCAGCTGGCCAGATTAGGGTGATAATGGTTTCAAAATACTTCACAATTACAAATCCTTACACAGCTCCATTTTACTCTAGTTTTGTAATCTCTTCTGGCCTCCTTAGTCAGCTCAGATAATAAGCTCCTCCGAATCTGATTGAATAATCCTCTCCTCTCCTTCACTGCTCTGCCTTGCTTAGAGGGTGAGGATGAGGGTGGGTGAGCTCTGAATCTGGGCACTCTTCTGAAATTGCTCAGATTTGTTGCGTCTCTCCCTTTTTCCCAAAGTTGGACAAAACCAGATGTTTGCCCGAGCCCTCAACAACCTCCCCGTGGGAATTGAATACATAATTTGGACTGGCCCTCGGTGCAGTACCTAGGATGTACAATATTGTAAGCTGAAATGATAAATCAAACCAGTCTACTCAGGAGGAAGCAAAATATCCCATGCTACTCGTTCAAAGAGGAATAGGCGCATTCTCCCTGGTGTGCTGGCTAATATGATTCCTCAGTCAATGTGGACTTTGTGGTCATCATCACCTGCTGTTCATGTAATATAAGAAAATAACTGCAGATGCTGGTACAAATCGAAGGTATTTATTCACAAAATGCTGGAGTAACTCAGCAGGTCATGCAGCATCTCAGGCGAGAAGGAATGGGTGACCTTTCGGGTCGAGACCCTTCTTCAGACTTCAGGGTCTCGACCCGAAACGTCACCCATTCCTTCTCTCCTGAGATGCTGCCTGACTTGCTGAGTTACTCCAGCATTTTGTGAATAAATGCTGCTCACTGAGTTTCATATCTTTCATTCTTTTGTTCTTTGTACCTCCTCTTACCTCCAGTCTCCCTCCCCTCTGACAATAGACAATAGACAATAGGTGCAGGAGTAGGCCATTCGGCCCTTCGAGCCAGCACCGCCATTCAATGTGATCATGGCTGATCACTCTCAATCAGTACCCCGTTCCTGCCTTCTCTCCATACCCCCTGACTCCGCTATCCTTAAGAGCTCTATCTAGCTCTCTCTTGAATGTATTCAGAGAATTGGCCTCCACTGCCCTCTGAGGCAGAGAATTCCACAGATTCACAACTCTCTGACTAAAAAAGTTTTTCCTCATCTCCGTTCTAAATGGCCTACCCCTTATTCTTAAACTGTGGCCCCTGGTTCTGGACTCCCCCAACATTGGGAACATGTTTCCTGCCTCTAACATGTCCAACCCCTTAATAATCTTATACGTTTCGATAAGATCCCCTCTCATCCTTCTAAATTCCAGTCTGAAGAAGGGTCTCAACCTGAAACATCGCCTATTCCTTTTCTCCAGAGATGCTGCCTGTCCCGCTGAGTTACTCCAGCATTTTGTGTCTGGCTTCTCTGTGAACTGGTGACTGCAGTTTCTTCCTACACATCGGAATAGAAACCTGTTAGCTAGGAACCGTACAGCTGGAGATACGATGACAAGGGAACAGTTAAACATGGAGCAGTTTGTTTATTGGTTGGCTCTAATGAACGTTGCTATGGCGACAGATTGGCACACAATCCATTGAGGAGATTTATGGAAGAAGAGATTACAACATATTGCAGGCTGAACTAGGTTAACTGGTCATGTCAAGAATAAAAGTATCCTTTGAATAGGTAAGTTGGTTCAGATAAAATATTGTTTCTTGCAGAGAATGAAACGCAAACAACAATCCCTTGGCGGAAAGTGGACCTCAGATGTACTTGACCTTGGCAGATAGTTAACGACTACCTGCTGGACTAGGTGTTCAATCCAGTGTGTGGTAGCAATCTGTAATCTCCTGCATCATCAAGTTCTCTGTGCGCCACAACTTTGGCCTCTTAAGCTTTCTTGACTTTTACTTGCCTCACCTTTAGTGACTGCTCCTTTAACAACTATGGCTTTGATTTCGTAGGAAAATAACTGCAGATGCTGGTTCAAATCGAAGGTATCACAAAATGCTGGATTAACTCAGCAGGTCAGGCAGCATCTAGGAGAGAGGAAATGGGTGACGTTTCGGGTCGAGACCCTTCTTCACCCTGCATCAGTCTGAAGCAGGGTCTCGACCCGAAACGTCACCCATTCCCTCTCTCCTAGATGCTGCCTGACCTGCTGAGTTACTCCAGCATTTTGTGATACCGATGGCTTTGATTTCTGTAATTTCCTTTCTAAGCCTCTAAACTTATTTTTTCCTAATTCAATATGCATCAGTAAACTTGTTATTTTAACCATGATCTTTCTCATTTGTCTTAATATTATTCTCATCCGGATGCTTGTTTGAGAAAAATGCTACATTCGTGTTTTTGTGTTGCTGTATTGCAGATACACTCAGTACATCAACTGCTTGGGTTACCTCTTAGGATGCTGTAATATACACTGCAATATACTTTAAAATATTTGAAGATGATTCTCTAAATATATACTACAGCTATGAATTACCAAATAACTGATCTTTTTTCTTCTCTTTTAGTGTCTCTAAGTATAAGAAAATAACTGCAGATGCTGGTACAAATCGAAGGTATTTATTCACAAAATGCTGGAGTAACTCAGCAGGTCAGGCAGCATCTCAGGAGAGAAGGAATGGGTGACGTTTCGGGTCGAGACCCTTCTTCAGACTGAGTGTCTCTAAGTGATCGCAGGACACAGATTTTCAGTTAGTTTAATGATTTTTCAGAGGCTATAGTGAGACTGGATTGAGTGAGTGAGTTTCATCAGAACAATGAAAAATATTTCAATGGAAGCAGGAACTTTCACATCCTCCAGATGCCATAAAGTAACATAGAACTTTGGATTGACACGTTAAGCTGGAGTAACTCAGCGGGTCAGACAGCATCTCTGGAGAAAAGGAATAGGTGATGTTTCGGGTCGAGACCCTTCTTCAGACTGAGAGGCAAGGGAAAGGGAAAGGAGAGATATAGACGGTGATATAGAGAGATATAGAACAAATGAATGAAAGATATACAAAAATATAACGATGATAAAAGGAAACAGGCCATTTTTGGAAACAGACCAACTTTGGAAGTACATTTGAAGTGTCGTTACTAGTAAGTCTAGAAAATATTGCAACTATTTAGATAAAGGGACTTCCCAAACACAGCAATCTGATAATACCCAAATAATCTGCTTTACTGATGTTGATTGAGGGATAAGTATTGGGCAGGCCTCATGGGGAGAAGAGAACTCCACTACCTTTCTTAGAAATAGTGCTCTCGGATCTTTTGTTCACTTGGGAAAGTAGAGAAGGCACCATCTCATCTGAAAAGCAGCACCTCCAGCATGCAGCATACCCTCAGAACCGCACTAATGTTAGCAGTCTAAATTTCCATGCTGCAAATTCTGGGATGGTATTGGAATCCACAATCTACTGGCTCAGAGTAAAGAGTGATACCAAGAACCAAGGCTGGCGCCACGGATGTCGTCTACCTGTACGGTAATGGAAATAAGTAATCCAGAAAAGGCACAATGTACTGGAATAGCTCCGGGTCAGGCAGCATCCATGGAGAAGATGAATGGGTACCGTTTTGAGTCAGCACCCTTCCTCAGACTGATTGCTGGAATGGGGAAAAGGACAATGCAAGGCAAATCATAGGAAGAGTGGAGGGGAAGGACAAAACATGGCAGGTCATAGTGAACACAGACAAGGGGGGGGGGGGGCTTTGATAGGCAGATCGTTGGACAAAGGACAGAGATGAAAAGACAAAAAGTATGAGAGAAAAGGATTAGAGAGTTGCGAATTATGAATCTAGAAGATTGATGAGATGCGAATTGTGAAGCTAGAAGATTGATGAGATGCGAATTGTGAATCTAGAAGATTGATGAGATGCGAATTGTGAAGCTAGAGGATTGATGAGATGCGAAATGTATAGGTGGAGGTGAAGGGGAGGGGAGTGATGGGTGTAAGGTTAGCCAGGGCTTTGGGTCGGAGGGGTTATGAGGGAAAAATGGGAGGGGGAGAATTCCATGTTCATACTATTCACAAAATGCTGGAGTAACTCAATTTGTACCAGCATCTGCAGTTATTTTCTTATATTGTACCAGCATCTGCAGTTATTTTCTTATACTCCATGTTCATACTGTTAGGTTGTAAGCTACCCAAGCGAAATATGAGGTCTGTGTTTGGCCTCATTCTTCCAGTTTGTGTTTGGCCTCATTCTGTCAATGAAGGAGGCCCAGGACAGAACGTCCACCATGGGAATGGGAAGGGGAGTTAAAATGGGTCGCAACGGAATTTCCCCCGCAAGCTTTGGCAGATCATATTCTTGGCGAATCCAGAATCTTATAGTATTAAGACTCAAGCCTGAGTATAGAGCTAAATAAATCTATTCAGGTACTAAAAATGTGAATTTGGCATCTTATCCAGCTTGGCCCAAGTAACATGGGATACATTTTGAGGAGTCCGTTTCGTTGTTTATTCAGAATGACCCTGATGTCCAACATAACATCCAGTGGTATCGCAAATGCTTCTTTGGTTCTGGTCCCACTACCCAAGAATGAGCTTGAACACATTTGATGATAACATTTTGAGGATAGTTTTGAATTTGCACAATGATCTGGAAAGGGTGACACTGATCGTAGTGGAAGGGAAGAACAGGTGTGGGACATAGGAACTGAATGATGCATTACTGTATCTTTTCTACAATTGCCCAAAGTTTAAAATAAAATGCCCAACCCATGCATTTTCTGAGAGCCCCAATATGCGGGGATCGCTTGCCGGTGCGGACTCGGTGGGCCGACTCGGTAGTCTCTAAACTAAACTAAACTAAACTCAAGGTCTGTACAGGCAACGGCCCATCTGCCTCTAGACTCATCTGTGCTGGTTGCTGCGCATGGAACTATTTTTGTAGCTATGCCAACAGGAGGCAAATGAGCAGATTATTGCAGTGAGAAAAGTGATACAATCTGCTGTTGATATGAATGATTGATGCTCTGCTCTGCTAATTAAAATTCAGCCATCTGTATGGTTTGGTCTGAGTTTGGAGTGTCTGTTTCATTTGCCATTTGCCTCTGAAATCAGAGCTATTATCAAACAGCGCAAACCAACAGGCAAGTGGGCAGGATGCAGAATGCTGCATACTGCATTTGAAACAGTTTAACTCTTTTTTTCTCCATCTCTTGGTCCTCTCTTATGTTGAAATAGATTTAAATATTATCACTTGTTTTTATTAGATATCGGAAGCATCAAGATATCTTGCATAAGTCAATCACACAAGTCAATTGACTTTTACATATCTGTCATAGTGAGGCCCAGCGCAAATTGGAGGAACAGCATCTCATATTTCGCTTGGGCAGTTTACACCCCAGCGGTATGAACATTGACTTCTCCAACTTCAGATAGTTCCTCTGTCTCTCTCTTTCCCCTCCCCTTCCCAGTTCTCCCACTGTCTTCCTGTCTCCTACTACATCCTATCTTTGTCCCGCCCCCTCCCGACATCAGTCTGAAGAAGGGTCTCGACCCGAAACATCACCCATTCCTTCTCTCCTGAGATGCTGCCTGACCCGCTGAGTTACTCCAGCATTTTGTGTCTACCTTCAATTTGAACCAGCATCTGCAGTTATTTCCCTTTACATATCTATAAGGGTCCATTAATTTCTCACCGTCTCTATCTCTATCTTATGCTCCACCCCACACAAGTTGGTCTTTGTTAAGTTTGTTTGGACTTTAGTTTATGACTCAGTAGCAAGTATGTTATCAACTAAACCAAACCTGGGCTCGGTTCTGTGACGGAACCCAGAGCATGTTTTTCAGGGAGGCGTGCGTTTTTGAAGATAAGCCTCTTCCAATCTGTTCAGATGGTCATAAAATGATCCATTTCTGCTGTTTGCAGAAGAGACCCCTTAACAGGGCAACATCTGTCCCACAACCAAAACCACCAAAACAAATTAGTTGTTCTCTTCTCGTTTGCAAGATCTAATTAGCTCACGTGTTTGTTTGCCAAACTACAGTGACATCTTCCAAAATAATTCACCAGCAGTGGATCAATTAGTTGGATGGGTGTGAGTTAAAAAGCCAGTCTAAAGACATGACTTTAAAAACGTGGCTACTTGGTTTGTGCTTCAAAGCAGTGCTGAGATGGGAGAAGGGGGTGCTGGGTGGGTGCTTGGTGGGGCAGTGGATCCTGTGCTGCCTTTTGGAGGACATGTTAAATTGTGGCCACATCTATTGAGATGTAGGTTACAATGAACATAGAAAACAGCACAGCACAGGAACAGGCCCTCCGGCTAGGGTTGCCAACTGTCCCGTATTAGCCGGGACATCCCGCATATTGAGCTAAATTGGTTTATCCCGTACGGGACCGTCCTTGTCCCGTATTTGGCCCGGAGGGCGTTGTAGGCCCGGAGGGCGTTGTAGGCCCGGAGGGCGTTGTAGGCCCGGAGGGCGTTGTAGGTCCGGACGGACACTGTAGGCCCGGGGGCCACTGTTGGCCCAGCCAGTGTAGGCTAACGGAGTATGTTCGGGGAGAGGGGCCGAGTGTGTTCGCCAACGGAGGTTGTAGCAACCCACCTCCCGGCCCGGGCGGCCGCCATTGGTGGAGCGGGAGCACGTGGCCGCTGACTGTGTGAGGTCACGTGGGGCGCGGGGCGGTGACGTCACCTTTTGTCCCTTATTTGCGAGTGAGACAGTTGGCAACCCTGCCTCCGGCCTACAATGTCTGTGCCGATAATGACTCTAAGTTAAACTAATCTCCTCTGCCTGCATGTGATACATATCCCTCCATTCCCTGCATATCCATGTGCTTATCTAAAATCCTCGTAAACACCACTATCGTATCTGCTTCCACCACCACCCTTGGCTGCGTGTTTCAGCACTCTCTGTGTAAAAAATAACTTGCCCCATTCACCTCCTTTAAACTTGGCCCCTCTCACCTTAAAGTTCTGTTCTCTAGTCTGAAATTTCCACCCTGGGCAAAACGTTCTGACTGTCCACCCGATCTATGCTTCTCATCAATTTATAAACTTCTATCAGGTCTCCCTTTAACTTCTCCATTAATTGTTCAGAATCCCAGACTTTTATTCATGTTTTTTGTGCACTCATCACAAATGTAGTTTGTCAATCACTTTTTTGCACAATGGAAATAAAGTAAACTTAAAGAGTAATTCTTTAGCTTGCAGAGAGCTTTGCAATACACCTTGGATTTTATAAATACCAGTTAATTCTTGTTAAATTGGTTGTATCACAAAATGCTGGAGTAACTCAGCAGGTCAGGCAGCATCTCAGGAGAGTAGAAAGAGTCTCTCCTGAGATGCTGCCTGACCTGCTGAGTTACGCCAGCATTTCGTGATACCTTCGATTTGTACCAGCATCTGCAGTTATTTTCCTACACTACCTGTTAAATTGCTCAGTCAGTCCCAGACTTCCAGCTCTCATCAGACTGCCAGATAGGGTTGCCAACTTTCTCACTCCCAAATAAGGGACAACAGGTGACGTCACCGCCCCACGTGACCTCACACAGTCAGCGGCCAGGTGCTCCCGCTCCACCAATGGCGGCCGCCCGGGCCGGGAGGCGGGTTACTATGTTAGGCGGCGCCCGGGCCTTCGGGCCTACACTGTGCGGGCCTACAGCGGCCCCCGGGCCTACAGTGTCTAGGCCTACAGTGCTCCCCGGGCCTAATACGGGACAAGGGCAGTCCCGTATGGGACAAACCAATTTAGCCCAATGTATGGGATGTCCTGGCTAATATGGGACTGTTGGCAACACTACTGCCAGACTCTCTATGGTCAGTCTCTCCCAGTCTCAGTTTTCAGTCTGGCTGCTCTCTGCTTGCTCCTGGAAGGGCTACCTATTTCTAGGCAGTCAGCTTATTCCCAGATAGCCTCCTTCCTCTAGACGAGCTGGTTGCTCCTGGACACTTCCTTACTCCCACTCTGGCAGCTCTCTGCGCTCCAACTTTTTAGTTTAGTATCGTTTAGAGATACAGCGTGGAAACAAGGCCCTTCCCCCCCACCCCCCTTCCGAGGCCATCCCGACCAGTAACATAAACTAGTCTCCCCACCCATAAACTAGTCTGCCCAAACATTAGGGACAAATTAAAATTTTACCAAAGCCAATTAACCAACAAACCTGCACATCTTAGGAATGTGGGAGGAAACCGAAGTACCCGGAGACAACCCACGTGGTCACAGGGAGAACGTACAAACTCCACACAGATAGCACCCGTAGTCAGGATTGAACCTGGGTCTCTGGCGGTGTAAGGCAGCAACTCTACCGCTGCCCCACTGCCTGACTTCCCCTGGCTCCAACTTTTCTCAGCCTGTTCTTGTTTTTTAGCGTCATTGATATAATTCACTATGGAAACAGGCCATTCAGCCCAACTAACCCATTCTGATCATGATGGCCCACCTCTACTAGTTTTACCTCCCTGCGTTTGGCCCATATCCCTCTAAACCCTGTGTAGGAAAGAACTGCAAGATGCTCGTTTAAATCGAAGATACTGGTTTAAAGACTGTTCTTCAGTCTGAAGAAGGGTCTCAACCCGAAACTTCACCCATTCCTTCTCTCCAGAGATGCTGCCTGGCCCGCTGAGTTACTCCAGCGTTTTGTGTCTACCTTCCCTCTAAACCTTGCCTATCCATGCACCTATTTTTACTTTATTTTATTCTCGTACAGATGCTAACCGAAGTCATGGCCATGTTCACTGGTATTTAATTCAACAACACACGCATTGTAAAATCGATCAATTGCATTTTGCATATTTCACCAAACTTGATGTTTTGGAATTTGCTGCAAATTCTCACCTTGTTCTTGATTCAGGGTAACGTGTTAACGTGTGTGTGTGTACGTCAGACTGGGCTGACTAAATTGTTCAGCACACACATTCCATGTCATACAGGGAGGGGGCTGAACCTGTTTGTGTTTTCCTTTCAGCTCAGCATTCTAATGGGGCCATTGGATTCCAGTCACACACCCACCCAGGTCAAAGTGTGCAGAACAAGTCACTCTGGACAACGGGTTTGGGGAGTTCAGCAACTCAGGTACATCATGTCCAAATATCCCTCAGATCTGCCTCAGAGGAGTACAGGGTGACACAGCGGTGGAGTTGCTGCCTTACAGTGCCAGAGACCCAGCGTTACCTGCTGCACCACCATGCCAGTGCTGCAAATAAAGCAGTGGGTGGGGAAATCTGAACTAATAATTGAAAACAAGAAATGCCTAGTAGGTCTGACACCGTCCAGTGACATTGCAGGCTGATGGCCTTTCATCTGCATTGAACCTGCTGATGCACAGTTCAGCAATTGTGCATTAATGATGGAGGGTGTGGGCGTGATGCTGAGCGTCAAAGAAACATATCTCTATTTCCATCTTCCTTTCCTCCCACTTATAGCCACTGATGTGCCTGAGGTGTCTAATAATATTCTCTGTAGATGAGCCCCTCCACTTCCCTCTCCATCCAATCAGTGTGATGATCACAGGGGCTGTCTCAGCTTAGCTTATCTTTTAGCGGTAGTCAACTCTGAACAGTTGTTTTTCTTACCTACTCCAAGCTATTTATGAATAATGGTAGGGCCCTAACTGCTGCCTTAGTTGAGATTGAATGTGGCACTTTGGGAGAGCTTAATGGTCAGAACTCTCTCCCGTTAATACTCTCCAGAAACTTGTACAGAGTTCAGTTCAGTTTAGTTTATTGTCCACTGGAAAGCTTTTGTTGCATGCTGATCAGTCGGCAGCAAGGCAAAACATGATTACTATCGAGCCATTTGCAATGTATAGATCCAAAGGTTCCAAAGGTTTCAAAGGTCTTTTATTGTCACATGTACCAATTAAGATACACTGATATGCGAATTACCATACAGTCATATGAAAACTAAAGCAACAAGACACACAACTACAAAAAAGTTAACATAAACATCCACCACAGCGAATTCCCCACATTCCTCACTGTGATGGAAAGCAAAAAAGTCCAAACTTCTTCCTCTTTATTCTCCCGTGGTCGGGCAGTCGAACCATCCGTCTAGGCGATCAAAGCTCCCGCGTCGGGGCGGTCGAAGCTCCAGCGGCTTGGAGTTCCCGAAGTCGGTCTCTGACCAGAGACCGCGGGCTCCATGATGTTACGTCCGCAAGCACCCACGGTTGGAGCACCGAGGTCGGCCCCTGGCAGAGGGTTCGCGAGCTCCATGATGTTAAAGTCCCGCAGGCTCCCCATGGTGGAGCTCCGAGGTCGAGCCCTGGCAGAGGGATCGCGGGCTCCGTGATGTTAAAGTCCCGCAGGCTCTCCACGGTGGAGCTCCGAGGTCGAGCCCTGGCAGAGGGATCGCGGGCTCCGCGATGTTAAGTCCGCAAGCACCCACGGTTGGAGCTCCGAGGTCGACCCCTGGCAGAGGGATCGCGGGCTCCGTGATGTTAAAGTCCCGTAGGCTCCCCACGGTGGAGCTCCGAGGTCGACCCCTGGCGGAGGGATCGCGGGCTCCGTGATGTTAAAGTCCCGTAGGCTCCCCACGGTGGAGCTCCCGAAATCGGTCTCCAGCAAAGGCCGCCAACTCCTCGACGTTAGGCCGCAGTGTGGACGGAGATACGATACGGAAAAAAATTGCATCTCCGTCAAGGTAAGAGATTAGAAACGTTTTCCCCAACACCTCTCTCCCCCCCCCCCCCCCCCCCCCCCCCCCACATAAACCAAGCTAAAGAACACTAAAAATACACATTTAACACATACAATTAAAACACAAAGGACAGTGTTGGCGAGGCAGCCATTGCTAGCGCCACCCGGTGGTTGATAAGGGAATAATGTTTGGTACAAGTTAAAGCCCGCAAAGTCCGATCAAGGATAGTCTGAGGGTCACCAATGAGGTAGATAGTAGTTTAGTTTAGCTTAATTTAGAAATACAACGCAGAATCAGGCCCTTCGGCCCACCGAGTCTGCGCCGACCAGCGATCCCCCGCACATTAACACTATCCAACACACTAGGGACAATTTTACAATTTTACATTCATACTAAACCAATTCGCCGACAAACCTGTACGTCTTTGGAGTGTGGGAGGAAACCAAAGATCTCGGAGAAAACCCCACGCGGGTCACGGAGAGAATGTTCAGACTCCATACAGACAGCACCTGTAGTCAGGATCGAACCCGGGGCTCTGGAGATGTAAGCACTGTAAGGCAGCAACTCTGCCGCTGCGCCACCGTGCCGCCCTAGTAGTTCAGCACCGCTGAAGAGAAGATGAGGGCATTGATGGACTTTGTGCACTTTCATGTTAACTGCTTTCATTGAATGTAAAAGATCTCATGGCACTAGTTCTAACAAGGGGGACTCCCCAATGCTGTGACCAATATCCATCTCTCAATCAACATTTCTAACTAAAATAATTTATTTGGTTATTTCAGCATTGTTGTTTGTGAAAGGTTGTTATCAAAATGTCTGCTGCATTTTTTATTTATATCTGTGATTTCAAAGGTACTTTACTGACTGCAGAGTGTTTTAAATTGTTCTAAAATGTGCAT